>NW_026925892.1:0-10610 GCF_032062105.1 Saccostrea cuccullata
ACTTTTTACGAAAAGAAATCGAGTTACACCGAAATAAAGATTTTTAAAGTTATAAGAGAGATTTAGAGCGTTCCAGCTTTGTGAAACACGTATTGCAACGAATTTGTACATAATTATGAATTTTTCATGTTTATTGGAGTTTCCAAAACATGTCTCGGTCGAACACGTGCCTGCTTATTCGTTGTTTATGTAGACCGTCAGTTTGATTGGCTATTATATTTATAGAATACCTGTTCTACAGGTATTCGATTGAACCATTTGACCGATTTTTTCTTTCTAAAGAAATGGGCGTGTCTTTGTATGACAACGTTCTAAAGATAGCTCAAAACGTTCCATTCAAACGGGAAGTTTTACCCTTCAATGCGCTTCATTGTATTTCATGGGATGTTTTAAGGGCTTGTTTCCCCTTTTACTGAGAAGCACCATTCATCCGTGAATAAAGCGCAAGCAGGAAACAGTCGGCACCTCAATGCAGGCATTACAGGCTGTTGGTAAAAGAAGGGTTCAAAATGATAGTATTTTAGCATTACAATTAGATATTAATTAAGCATGAATTTGAATAGGAAAATGCTAATTCAGCCCATCTTAAAAATCCATGATCTCATATCAAGTTGTTTTCATGAAAACATTGAAATGAAAACTTTATACATATGCACCTTGAAAATATTAATAATGAAGACGTCTTTGATCTAACGAAAAACCGGAAACAAAATACATGAATAATGGTCCTGTTAAATGAAATATTACAGCTAACTTACGGTGAGTCTATATAGAATTTTGTAACCTCTGAATAGTGACTACCTTCAAAAACTTCCCGATGAAATAGCCTTAAAATTTACACTATTAATAGTGCACAATTTTTTAAAAAAAGAAGAAATTAATACAAATTCCAGCTTTTGAAGTACCGTTTCTTGCACAAGCTTCCAGAGCCGAGTTGACAGATGCCAAAAGTGTGATAATAGTCCATATCAACATCAGAACCATCTCAGTTTATTTAAAACCAGGGTTTCTTAGGCTTGATCTACTGACTTATGCCCAGGTCTGTCTTCTTCTTGCTCTTTATAACAGTCCGACATTATGGAAACTCTATACAAAAACCTCCAATATAAATCATGTGACACCTGGTCGGATATGGAAGAAGAGGCCCATGAGCCATATCGCTCACCAGAGCACATTGGCTAAGAAAAAGCACAAATCAGTTTAGTATTGAAAAGATCAATATGACTATAAACACAACTCTGGAGCAAATACTGTAAACACTGCCCATACGGACCCATCCGACATGCTGTAAACACTGCACCACGCGGACCCACCAGACAAAACAAGGCCTTAAAATACATTTATTGCAGTATAAAGCAATTAACAGTGAAGTCAAGCACCATTATCAATTTTTGAGTTTATATATTACAAAGGTGCAGATCAACAATTCTTACCCATTAATAATTTCATGTCATGTCAAGCTGCAAAACTGTACATAGCATTATGGTTTTATATATTAGTCTTTGACCATAACGCTAGAGACCCCATATATACGTAATGCAAATGAGGTGCAATTTAGGTGCCCAGGATTTTCTGTGCACTGATGGGAGAATTTCTCCGCTTTCCAGAATTGTTCAATCAAATAGTATCTTATCAGTATCTTATACTCCCCTATTCTAGACATTCTGTAATTAACCTGTATATTTAATAATTAGTATTCCTCCCATTCATTTATAGTCGTTTCTACAAATCCATAAACTTTTTTTTAATTTTCTGCCATGGAATAAAATTCAAAGCAAACAAGTTTCATTCATTGATCTGTAGCGACAAATTAAATATAAAGGGTTGGGAGGTGGATAAAATATACAGGTTGGTTAACGAATGTGTCTAGAATTAGGGACTATCAAATACAATGAAGCGCATTGAAATGGTAAAATTTTCCGTTTGAATGGAATGTGTTCAGCTATCTTTAGAACGTTGATTGTCATACAATGACACGCCCATTTCTTTAGGAAGGAAAAATTGGTCAAGTGGTTCATTGTACATATGTATCGGTCAACCGTGCACGTGCTTATTTGTTGTTTATGTAGACCGTCAATTTCATTGGCTATTGTATTTATGGAATACCTTTTCTACAGGTATTCAAATGAACCATTTCGACCGATTTTTCCTTTCTAAAGAAATGGGCGTGTCGTCATATGACAATAAACGTTCTAAAGATAGCTCAAAACGTTCCATTCAAACGTGAAGTTTCACCACTTCCATGCGCTTCATTGTATTTCATGGGATGTTCTAAGGGCTTGCTTCCCTCACTTACCATTCATCCGTGAATAAAGAGCAGGAAACAGTCGGCACCTCAATGCAGGCGTTACAGGCTGCTGGTAAAAGAAGGGTTCAAAATGATAGTATTTTAGCATTACAATTAGATATTAATTAAGCGTGAGGTTGAATAGGAAAATGCTAATTCAGCCCATCTTAAAAATCCATGAATCTTATACAATGAAGCGCATTGAAGTGGTAAAATTTTCCGTTTGGATGAAACATTCTGAGTCATGTTTTGAACGTCAATTATAACATTAAGGGGGATGTACAAGCCATATTGGATCTAGTCTGCTGTAAACTAAGAAATACCAAGAATGCGCTTAATACTCTACTAAACTAGCTCAAAGTTACTCAAAGTGCTAATGCACTAATTACCTACAGTTAGAGACCAAAATTAGTAAATAATTAAGTTTATTTTGTCTTAATTAGAAGAAAATTAATCATGTTAGAACTGCGCAGCTACAGCATTCATGAGATGAAAAATGCATTGAAAATGGAGTTAGTTTGATTCATTGATAATATGGCTACAACCATTTGTTTCGTTTTTTTCTTGTCATTATCCATAATTCTTGAAAATTTGATTTTTCATATGGGTGTATTCCTGAGGCCATGTGTTTATTTCGTCCGCCATTCCTCTGTCACACAGAGTTCGAATAACAATGATTTTAGAATAAATGCGACCATAATAACATCAAGACAAGAAATTACTAAGTAATAATCATCAGGTTATATTACTTACTACTTTTATTTGTTGCATCGCATCGTCTGATTAATGAAAAAACGCGATTTTAACCTCACTCCAGCAAATCGGGAAAAACTGTCCTGTTTACAACTCGAAATTCCTCGTTAATATTATTCCACTAAGCACATGGTTGACATGTGCATATATCTGCTGTGGATAATCCGTTTTTCCATGATTATATTTATTTTTTATGGAACAAGTCTTGATAATTTGTTGGTTTTTTTAAAAACTAAAAAAAAAATAAAAATGTCCAAAACATTTGTGTTTCGGAGGGTTTTTTTCTGTGGCGATAGAAGTTATTTTCAAATGGGGCACTGCAAGGAGGATGCTTAGCATTTAATTTGAAAATTTTAAAACAATATGCAGTGCATGAAAAATAAATTGTAATTACATGTCTTACATTCGAAAAGTTGGTACTTATGTCTATTTTTTTTAGAAGTTAGATAAAAAAATAGGCAGTTATAGGATTTCCTTCAGGCACCTCACATAAATAGCTAAATTTTGCAATGCCCCACACATTGTAGGGGGTCATGTTTGGACAAAAAAAAGCATCATGTCTCATTATGTTGACAACGTTGTAAGCTCTCGCTCATTGAACATACAAAGCTTATAAAATATAATGATTTTTTTTATGAAATTTAGAAGCGAGCACAATGTTGCAAAAAAAGGCCCATTATATGCTTTATCATCGAAAAAAAAGTGGGGTTTTAACCCCCCCCCCCCCCCCCTCCCCCCCAAAATTTGTTTGTTTTTCAAAATAGTGTCAAAGATTAAAAAAAATTTGCATTACTAAGTATGTGATGGAACATGTACTAGCTTTAAAAGACCACTTGTTAAAAAAATATTTGGTTGCCCTTCTCCCGATCTACTACCAGAAATGGCCCACTTTTTTTTTAAATCCCATTACACGTTTTTTTTCTTTTTCTTCCGTCAACAATTCTTTTAAATTTTTAAGGAATTTTTTTCTCACCTATAAATACGGCCCCAATAATTTTTCCCTGATTGGAAGGACCACCAAACATCATTTTAAAGATGTTTAAAATTTTGATTTTTTTTTTTTACTTTGTACATTTGTAATTTTGAAAATAGGGGCAAATAAAAAAAAAAAATTATTCATTAAATCTCCTAACCCACTCTGAATGATTTATGCCTTTTCAACTGTTGCTCCTCTGTAATGAAAATTGTAAATGCATGTTTATTTGACACATATACGAGTGGTGATAAAAAAGTAAACAATATCTTAGGTATTTGATATTTATATTATTGTTGAAATATTCAAGTATTTTTCAAAGTGTAAAATTTTAATTGAAGGTCTTTGATAGCATATTGCTTTAAAAAAACACATCCCTTTTCAAACTTGCTTTCACCGGGCAACATAACAAGTATCATATTTAACCACCTGCCTTCCTTCACTAAAACGATATCCAATATTGATTGAAATTATAGGAGGCCATTTAATAAACTGTGAACAAATTCTTATACGCTACTTCAAAGGCATTTCTAAGTTTTGTGCCATAAATATTATAGTCGTTTGTTGAACGAGTTTCACTAGACAACCTTTTTTCTAAAAGTACCTGAATAATACGTCTTTTCAGATTGTGACATCACAAACAAGGAAGAAAACTTCAGCATATGCTATTTATAGAACTTGTGTTTGGCTTTCTAATCTGAATGGTGGTTTTGTAGATATAGAGATATTTCGCAAACTTTTTGATAACGCTTCGTACTAAGGATAAAACAAGGTCATTCGTATCAATTTTATGTGTCTAATTTCTTTGTGTTTTATTGGTGATAATTAAAATTTTAATAGATAATATAATTTATCTGTGGCAAACTTACAAACTCTTAATTTTTAACTTTGATGGTGCTTATTTTTCCTTACCTGGAATCAAAGAGTTTAATTTTTTTTTATATAAATACGTAAACTATTTAACAACTGTTCGGTAATAAATAAAAAAATTACTTCAAGCCACACTATAACACCTTTCCTCTTTTAAAAGTGTTATATTATTTGAAATATTTTTAAATGTAATTTTTTCTACATTTAAAGATTTTAGCCCCTCCATATTAAGAAGAGGTCTGGAAAACAAGATTCTGTTAAAAATAACCAGTGCTGCTATCCATGAACTACTTTCATGGTTCTTTACACTCTTTTTTTAAGACAACGGTACCTTGTTTTGAACTTGAAATTATCATTTAAAAGTGCAAAATTTAGACATTTTCTCAACAAATGGTTGTAAAAGAACATTTATACACAGTTTGCATATTTTTTTGGATTTTTTAAGGCTCTGCAATTCTGTAGCTGCGCAGTTTAAAGGAGCAATTTAAAAGCATTTTTCTGCAAAAATATAGATTATATATGCCCAAAATGCATTCGGTTATGCATATTTATTGATCTTTATCAAAAAACTTAAAATTTGATCAAAATATAATGTATTTTAGCCATTTGAAGAAATGTTTACATTTTGCTCTCACTGCACTAAAAGTGGGCCCTCATCCCCCTTAAGACAGGTCCATATTTTTAGCAGGAAGAAAAATTGTGTATGTTTTTAGGAAACCCCCTTCTTCGCGACAAGCAACATGAGTTACACTGAAACGGAGCTTTAAAAAAATAGAAGAAAGAATTAGAGACTCCCCGATTCTGTAAAACTCAAATTGCAACAAATATGTACAATAAAGCGCATTGAAGTGGTAAAATTTTCCCTTTGACTGGAACGTTTTGAGCTATCTTTAAACAATGATTGTCATACAATGACACGCCCATTTCTTTAAAAAGGAAAAAAGGTCAAATGGGTCATTCGAATACCTGTAGAACAGGTTTCCATAAATGTAATAGCTAATCAAATATACGGTCTACATAAACACCGAGTAAGCACGTGTTACCATACATGTGTTGTGATACACTCCAATAAACATGATAAAGTCATAATTATGGACAAAATCGTTGCAATACGTGTTTTACAAAAGCGGGAACTCTTAAATTTTCTCTTTTTTTTAAAACTTAAAAATCTCCATTTTTGAACTCATTTTGTTTGTCACGAAGAGCGGGGTGTCCTTAAACATTACACAATATTTCTTTTTTGTTTCTAAAGAAATGGGCGTGTCATTCTGTTTTAATTGACGTTCAAAAAAGACCAAATTTCATCCAAACAGAAACTTTTCCCTTAAAGCGCTTCATTGTATCAAGTTGTTTTCATGAAAACATTGAAATGAAAACTTTATACATATGTATTGAAAATAATAATGAAGAAGAGTTTGATCTAACGAAAAACCAAAATACATGAATAATGGCCCATAAATGAAATATTACAGCTAAATATTTCATTTAATGGTCAATAAAATCATAACGATGTACTGTAAAGTTCTCAGTTTGTCTGGTCATGAAGAAAAAATTTATTCTTTAGTATTTCCCCAGCAACGTTCTTGAAAAGGTGGATTCAACTTACTTGAAAGGAAAATTGTTCAAACACGAAAATCCTAATTCGGGGGGGGGGGGGGGGGGCCCCCGCCCCGATGCTTCGTACTTACTCCCGTTCAAAAAATATAAAATTTAGAACGTCATGTTCAAAAATTTTATTCTATCAAAATTTAGACCATTCATAAATTTTTCAAAATACATACTGCATTCGAAGCAGAACGCTGTTCATGAATAGAAAGAAAGAAAATTTAAAGGATCGACCTCTTAGGGTTTAAATTTTAAAAACGATTTAATACAATAAGAAGATTTGTGTGGCAAATCCATTTGAAACGGTCATTTCTTACAAAACTCATCCTTAGCTTTAAAATTGCATTCATATGTATCTCATATCCGAGAATAAAACAATTTATGCCCTAAACTTTTTCCTTTGTTTCGTAGTTTTTTTAAAGGGAATACTGTCTAGTTTGTATAGTATGCCGGGGATCAACGAAGGGAAACATGGGATAATTTGCATAACGGGCAAGCCCGTTTTTAACATCCTTTTTTCCCCACTCTCGTTGATGTCCTGGCATACTGTCTAACTAACAGTTTCCTTATTTTTCCATTTCATTGTGAAAAAAAATTTAATTTATTTTTTAAAAATGTAGACCAGTTTAAAAATTAACGAGGACTTCCATGCCAATTTCAATGTAGTCCTTGCCCACTGACGACAAACACAAAGGCAGCCGCACGAGATTTACATGCATATTTGGCCTCCTTAGCCCAACAAAGGGACAGATGCGCACGATATTTGCATGCATTTGGCCCCCCTAGCTCCTGACCTATCGACCTGTCTAATTTACATTCCGGTAGATTATAAGAAATTAAGTTCTAACTTTTAAAGAGTTATGGAAAAAAAATAGAAAAGGAAATATTGTTTATTCATATGCACATAATTAAAGGTACATAAAAAAAAATGATATCGGTATATACCCTGTAGTCAACAAACTTTCTTATTCAGAGGATGCCAGGCACAGACTCAAACGAATTTCTGTAGAAAAAGGTCGAAAGAACACCCAGGCAATTCGTGTGATAATCTAGTAACCATGGCAAACGCTACTGTATGACAAATTCCATACAATATAACAATGAACATTTCAAAGTTTGTCATCGGCTTCAAAAACTGCGCTTCTCCTTCCGAATGTTCCGGCCGACTTAACTCGGATGTCCCGGGTTTATCTCTTGTTAACGTCTCCATTTCCATCACGTTTTTGATGGAATGATTTCTAAGATGAAGTAGTCTCAATCCGTCCAGTACCCACATTCCAATGAACGGTAGATAGTAAAATATGCATGCCAAAACAACAAAAGCCAGAACATTAGCCACGTACATCACACATAGAACAATAAATGCTAGGAAAGTAGAGATGGCGAAAACGGCTAAAATGATCAGCCAAACAAGATTTGAGAATGATGATTTCCCGGTAAACCTCAAAAATCCTGTAAACGCTTTCATCAGTCCGAAGCAAACTGACCCATAGAGAACAACCAGAAGGCAACAAACCCAGATACTGCCTTCGGAGTCTCCGTGGTGTTGTACATATTCCTCGTACTTTGCACTGCAATGGATACCAACAGTAAAACTTCGGATAATCCTCTTGCTAATTCCAGTAAACTTGAAGATTTTTTAAAATTTCCTGTTGCTAAAATAGCAACAAACAAAAAAATATTTGCTAGAATTGTCAAAACAATAACAACAAGAGCTCCTTCGGGGCCGTTATCTCTTGACGGTCTAAAAAAGTTCATTATTTCGTCTCCAATATATTTTGATTTTGCCTCCGCGTCCATTTCATCAAAAGGTGGGTTTATGAACATGCTCAAATCCATGTTGAATCTGCAATTTAAAAAAACAACAAATTCGCCAAAGGCGTTGGATATGCAGAACAAATATCTGGGTCATTTAATGTCTGCTTACCTTGAGAAGCCAACAGTAACGGGAAGAAGGAAAACATTCAAAACAGTTTTCATGCACCATTCAATCAAAACTGCGCATTTTACAAATATATCAGATCACGTTGGCAAAGAACAATTCGTGCTAGGTGCACTAAATATATAAATTTAACTTATTTGTGTATATGGGGTTACAACCAGGTCATTGCATGTTTGACCGTGGCAAATCGGGACTGGCCGTTCCGCTTCAAAGCCGTAAGATCACTAGTCTACATAACTACATGTAGTTACCTTTCACAAAGACTTCAAAAGCTATATAAGATTTCATTCAAAATTTGTTTGAAATATATTCATCTTTATATTTACTTGAAGAGTTTTACAAATTAGAAGAAAAGTTATTTTAAAAAAAACTGGAATTTGTCCATAGGATCCAAATGCGACACGCAGGGTTCATAAGTAATGGTACATGAAAAATTGTATACAAGAGTATAAAGTTTTATGAAGATATCTTTAAAAGATTCTTTACTGAAATTTTACACAGTCTATATGAATGTCAGAGCTCACTGGAAACACATGCAAAATATAAGTGTAATGTAAATATATGATAAATATTTCGGATAAAACAGTAAGGAATAAAATAATTTTGTTAAACCACAAATAAAACTCATGTTTTAGAAGTTCAGTCCTCAATGGGTTTCCATAGCAAAGTAATCGGAGAGTTATATTTTTACAGAAAATTACATAAAAAATTTCTCTTGCAAAAAATCTTAAAAAAAAGAGTTTTTTTCTTGCTTACTTTCCAGGTCCCCGATCCCTCGAAAATAGCCAGTAATTTTGAATTTAGTGACCTGAATTCGTCAAAAATCAATACGGACAAGCCTTCAAAACTATGGCTCTCTGCAATACGACACGTATGCAACATCGACAACGAGCTGCAATATTATGTAGATCTTCAAAGGCTTGTTTCGATAATAATTTTTTAACCCACAGTGTACTATAGGTTAAAAATTTATTACCGAAATAAGTGCTTTTGAGCTCTTTATATTTCAAAACAAAAATGGAGGGGGAAGGTTAGATACAGAAGCGTACTAGGGCCTCAAAAGTATCTTTTTTTTTTTAAATTTTTTTTAACAAATTGTTAATTTCTTAAAACAGATTAATAATTTGTTATAACAAATTACTAATTTGGTATAACAAATTAGTAAATCTGTTTTAAGAAATTAATAATTTGTTAAAACAAATTACTAATTTGATATAACAAATTACTATATTTTTTAATTTGTTTTAACAAATTAGTAACAAAATTTGTTAATAATTTGTTAAAACAAATTTAAAAAAAAAAAACTGCTGCGGCCCTAATACGCTTTCGTAGTTAGATCTCACCTTGGGAATTTGCCTTTTTTAGTATCAAATTGAGTAGCTGCAGATCTGTAGCGTTATGGTTTTACCATAACGCTACAGATCCAGTAATGCAAAAAATGTGCAATTTACGGCGCAAGATTTTTTGCGCATTATTTTGGGAGAATTTTTTCCCTTTTCCAACTTTGGTAAATCATTTACCTTACACCCCCCAATTTCAGACACATATAAAGGATTGGGGGTGGGTAAAACATACAGATGTACTTTATAAATGTGTCTAGAATTATGGAAGGAAAGGTAAAATAATCTAACAATGTTGGAAAGGGGAGAAAATTTTTCCAAACAGTGCGCAAAAAAATATTGCGCCGTAAATAACACATTTTACGCATTACGGGATCTGTAGCATTTCAAACACTAAATATATAAAACCATAATGCTACAGATCTGCAGCTACAAATTGAGGTGAATTTACCTATTGTGTTTGATATTCCACACTCTGTAATTTATTTGGTTTGACTGAGAACATTATATGCTCGTATAATTCGTTTCGTAATAAAAGTCTTTAAAAAACTATATTTTTACATGCTTTATTTTACACGTTTTTAAATAATATAAATATACTGTAATTATATCATATGTATGGCAAGCTTAAGCCTATTTCATAAAATGAGCTAAATAAAGTTTTACAGTTGATGAACTAGGTTTATCGACTGTAAACTATAGTTTTCGAATTCGATATGGCACGCCAAATTCACAAAAATGAGCTAAACATAGTTTCACAGTTGATAAACTAGGCTTATCAACAGTAAACTATAGTTTACAAACCGTAAACTGTAGTTAACAATTCGTTAACTATAGTTT
>NW_026925893.1:0-10396 GCF_032062105.1 Saccostrea cuccullata
ACTTTTGAAGAAAAAAAAAACAACTACTTCGACCCTGGCTTTTTGAACAGCTGTTGCTAGGAATTTCTTTTACAGTTGTTTTTCTTGTGACAATTTGAAGATTTTTTTTGGTTCCAATATTTTGATTTTTTTTTTTTTACCTTGACCTTGTATTTGAATTGCATTTGAGAAATTGTAATCTTCACCATGAGGTCCCATATGGGGGAGTCAGTGTTTCAAAAACATTTTGTTTTAAGGTTTCGTCAAAGGCCAACACGTCTAAAAATTTATTTTTACAATAGCCCCAAAACTATGTGAGGTATAAAGTTAAAACTTTTACAGTTTATAAATTTTTCATTGATTAACATATACAAAGTATCACTTGATAAAATAAATACTTGGAAAAAATATTAATTAAGAAAAATTCTTCTTAAAATGCATATGTTTTAATAGATCTTGGTGAAAACCATTATTGCAGAAACAAAATATGTTTATCAATGAAGGGCAAGTTGGACTAGGATAGCCTCTGGAAAGTTGTTTTCCCTGTTTATTTTGTCCAAATGTTAAGACTTGAAAGTGAAAGTACAATGCAAATGGCAGATTTTATAGGTGTCTTGTCTTTATACTTGTCATGCTTTCAATAACAGCCTTTCAGAGACCATTCAAGTCCAACTTGCCCTTCAATGATAAACACATATTATTTTTTCAACGATGGTTTTCACAAAAAAGACAGAATAAAGCAAGTGCATTTTTCTTAAAATATGCACATTTCCTGATACAATTTTTCTCAAAAAATATCTTTTTAAAAATATTTGTCATCAAGTGATACTTTCTATCTATTAATCAATGATATATTTAAAACCTGTAAAGGTTTTAACTTTATACCACACATAGTTTTTTAGCTATTGTAAAAATGATTTTTTAGACATGTTGACCTTTGACGAAAAACCTTAATATCTAAAGAGATAAAAAAAAAATGAATTGAAGAATAACAATATATGGTATCAGTTTTCTTAATTCATGACAAAATACATAAACATTTGTTCTATAATATCAGTAGTACACCATACATGTACTTAAGTATCATTTCAAAATATGTGCTTGTATTAATACAGATATTTAAAACCTAAATCAATTTAAACTAAATCAGTTATTCAATATTGTTCATCTATGTTTAGAATATTACTTCAAATATTAAAGAAAAATTATACAATCCAATTTTTTTTATTTTAATACAATAAACAACCTTATCAATCATTATGCTAAATCACATCAAATCTATTTTAAATCTGCTCATCATTATTTAAAAAAAAAGAAGAATTATTGAGAGCAACTTTAAATTTGCATCATATTATGGTTGTTAGTCTTTTAACAAAGGGGAGATGACACCGATTCTCATTCAACTTAATTTTCAAAATGGAAACATGTAACATTTTTTTTAAAACTCAAGACGGAATCCGCATTACAAAATGTGGTTAACATAAAAATAAACTTCTGCACATCTATGCATCCACTGAAACAAACAAACTATTTGATCCCAAAAACAATAAGGATGGGGGCATAAAATCATAAACACATGTATACTTGGATAATCATTCTAATGAACACATCTGCTGCTTTGTAGCAAAATTAATAAATTAGTCACTAGCAATGTAAGTTTGTATCTAGGCTTTGATCTGAGGGGTTTACTCTAGTCCCAGGGACCAGTTGATACCCTGAACCAGTAAAATGATAATTGGCTGCCAGGCAACAAGGTATCGGATCCAGTCCAGAAGATTTCCGTATAGAATATCTGGTCTGTCCCAGCTAGAGAAAGTCAAGGGCTGTAATTTTTTTTAATTTAAACAATACTTTTATTCACAGGTGTAAAAATGAATAGGATTGGGCAGCAGGCTCAGTCTATTTTGGCCTTCTCCCTAAAGGACCATAATGTTTCAGGACACTGAGATGTTAAGTTAAAAATTATAGATAACTTTTAATAGTTTCAATGCTTTAATTGTTGAGAAACAATGGTAATTTAACCAATAAGAAAGGCCAAATCTCACACCAAATACAAGTTCTGAAAGTGTGCATCCCTTGATGTGACATGAATCAAATTTGTCAAGAAAGGTCTATACATTGTATTATTCTGTAGTTTCTTTGGAATTGACCATCTTCAAAACTTACCTGTATACTGTAAACCAACTTTTATTCGCGTGCGAGAAATTTTCGCGATGTTCGCGAGAGCCTTGTCATCGCGAATATTTCTCGCCGTGAACCGGTCCTTAAAGTGCATGTGTCTATTAACAACACATCAAAAAAGGCTTGATCGTGAAAATTAATCGTCGCGAACTAATTTATCCTTGGTAAATCGCGAAATAAAGTCGTCGCGAATAAAAGTTGGTTTACAGTAACTGAGTACCTGATGCATATTTTTAAAGCAATGTAACCAGTTTTGTTTTTTAAACAAAGGAAAATTAAAAGGATACGGACTAGGAAACATTCTTTTGAGATCCACTTTCTCTTTACAGTACGGACAAGTCTGCTTCTTCCCCACTATACACCAGCCTCGTATACAGAACTCGTGGAATCTGGCTAGGTTAAGGAAAACACTTCAAAAATCAAAGCTAGAAATGCAAACATGATCAAGTTATTTACTCTCCCAACTGCAGCAAAACACTATATATTATTTCTTTCTGATCTTTGTATTGCGAATAGGTAAATTAAATATTTTTAATATTCAAGTTAGGTAAAATGTTTACGAAAAAAGAAATTTCATTTTGTTTTTCCAAGATACTTCTCACAAAAAATATAATTGTCATGACTGTATTGGAAAGTATGTTTCATATTTAATAGCTTTTCAAAATGTTACATGGGTAGAAAATATAAGTTGGGACATTCTGTCTGTTACGACAACAAAGGATACATATGATCACAGCCTAATTTACAGGTAGCTTCAATTATTGCATCATCATTGTTCATGACTAAAATAGGGTTCCCACAGATTCCACACACATTGGGGTCCAGTCTCTTACCAGGAAGCCCTGTGGGTGTATAATACTGAAAAGGAAATATTAAAATGAATTCAAAATAAAACTTCAAATGCACATTTTTTATTACACAGAAAGACATTTAAATCATATAAACTTAAAATTGAAAATTAAATTGCTTGGTACACTAAACCATGATACAAATATAATAGGGTCCCAGGGAAGTAAATACATTTTCCTACTCTATTTTGTATCACTTGAAGAAATAAATGTGTTCATTGTAATAGGGTAGTGGGGAATTTTCTCCACCTATAATAATGTAATCCCCTGATTATTCTAGGATTCCCCTGTTAGGGGATAAACCCCAAATTTCTTTCTACTAGTTTAATGTCCCTGCTATCTCAATTCTTAGAAGAGACCCTGAATTGTCGAAAATGTAAATGTATCAATTGAATTCACTGCTACTTTTAATTTAAAAGGCATAATAAAGCTCAAGCCATACCACCTCAGTAACTTAACTGATGTGAAATACATGTATACTATTTTACCTACCCCAATGTGTGTTGCCATGGTGTCTGAACACACTTCAGCAAAATCTCTGGCTACTACTCCAAAGTAGAGTCCATAGAAAAGAAGTAAAAGTCCAAAGTCCATAGAGACTTGTGGTTTGATTAATAAAATAAGATTTAGTCCTAATAATGTGAACATCACTGACATATAGCCCACAATGCCTAAGAAATAGCTGACTTTGTATATTATCAGGAACCACTTGTACACCAACCTGTCAAGAGAATATACCAGTGTTAAACCAATCAGGAAAGTTTTATACAGGATATTTTGATTAATTCTTTAAATAACTCATTGTATACAGAATCAACAAAATGCAAGTCACATCAAATTATTTCAATAAGTACTGCATTATGTTATCTACATGTATAAACCCTACTTCTTTTATCTGTTAGTGATCAATTTATAATTTCATATGAAACTACTGTAAACCAACTATTATTTGCCTCGTCTTGAATAATATTCGCGAGTTTCAGTAGGTCGCAAAACTCACAGATATTTCTCGCACGGGAATAATACTTAGTTTACAGTTTATCAAAAGTGTTTAACTTTGAAATAATCTGCATGTAATTTTTTTTTTACAAAACCACTCAAACTGCAGAGAATTTTGTAGTTTATAGGAATCTATATGGACAATCTGAATTGTGGAAGTTGAAAAAAAAAAATTTCATAGTACATAATTTAATTTCTTTCACTGACAATGGTATTATTCTTTTTTAATTTTTCTACACCCCTAATACCTTGGTGTACTCCCTGAGATAGGTTTTCTGGTGGCTTTAAATGTAATAAATCCTGTGATGATTGAAAATATACTCCACACAAAAATAAAACGATGCCATCCAAACTTGAGACAGAACCCCACTGGAAACAACCACATCCCTAACAAGGTGGCTCTCTAAAATTAAAAAGGGGATTTTTTTTACTTTCAAATTCTTTTCAAAAATTTTTCTTTTGTAATTTAGATCAACATTCTTCTAGTAAATTTATGGTCAGAAAATATCAACCAAATGAACAAAATAAAAAAAAAAATATGATTTTTTAAAGATTTTTCAAGTATGTAAGTAATTTCTTTTGGAAACAAAATTATTATAACTATCTATTTTTCAAATTCTATGCCTTGT
This sequence comes from Saccostrea cuccullata, assembly GCF_032062105.1. Lineage (NCBI taxonomy): Eukaryota > Metazoa > Mollusca > Bivalvia > Ostreida > Ostreidae > Saccostrea > Saccostrea cuccullata. Next base: position 4,637 of record NW_026925893.1, read on the forward strand.
TTTTGAACATAAGGTGCTGTTTATTTACATGTTATATATGTAATTCTGCAACACATACTTGGTATGATTTGAAATGCCTCTGTTTCCATTGGACCAGAACAATCTGTGCTACCACTAGTGTGGCAATCAGAATCAGCACCATCTCTAGGTGCATGGCCTCGTGACCTCGGTGTTTCTCGTGTAACCTCTGATGCTCGATCCTACAATACAGGAACGTATTATCACTTAGATGTCTCTTTAAAAAATCAGGCTTATTTATTCAGAGCAAGACTACAGTGTATTTACTTTAAAGCTGTGAAATATTTCCATGGCAGTGTTTAAACTTAAATAATAAAGTTGTACCAAATTAATCAATCATTTACAAAGCACACAATCATCCTTGATGCTTTTATAAGGTTCTACAATTTACCTCCATCTTTCTTTTTCTGGTAATTTGGCAAGTTCTTCGTCTGACTGTAAAATTCAAGATTAAAAGATATCAAATAACTAAATAAAAATAATCAATATATGACCTATATAAATTAAAAACACTTGTGAAAACACATTGCTGTCCTTCATGCTTATAACAAATTCCTACAACTATAAACCCATACATAAATCCATGTGATACAAAACAAAATTACTCCTTCAATAACCATAATATATGTACCTCCAGATGAACCAGTTGAAAATGTGCTTTTGGATACCTGGGAAATTTCTGGGACACACCCATTACATCAATTCTTATCCATTTCAAGTAAAATGCAAAGAAACAACAAGCAATTTCTCTAATGTTTTTGTCCTTGTGTGTAAACTGCAGTTGTAAAGTCATGAGAACAGCTGTGCCATTGAACAAAACAATCAATGATTTAGTCAATCTGACAACTGAATGTCTACTCACCAGCAAAGGAGTTTATCATTGTGTGAATTCATTGATGGTGAGTTATTGATTTAAGAAATTCTTTTCAGTTTTCTAAGGAACAGCGTAGTTTATGGCATTATCACAATACATGTATATTATTAAACAACGGATTCATAAGGGTCAGAGGGGGCTGTTTAATCTTCAGAGAACAAAAGCAAAAAGTCTGTATAAACTCAATTACACTTTAATAGGCCTTACTGTTACATGTATTCTTTTTGCCTGCTTTTAAATCTTTGCGTGTTGGTTGTAGATATATATATTTAATAACTCAAAGTTATTAATGTGTACATATACATCTTAAATTAATAGTATATTTCATGTATTAATTATTCAGCCGAGCTAAGGTCCATGTTGTGATCATTAGAAGTTAGAGCTTCAATAAATAGCCATTAAATTAATACTGATTTTAGTGTAGCTGGAGGTATAAATATAATTTTCACTATACATACATAAAACTTGAATCAAAACTTTTAATTCGACCTCATTTGTAATGCTTTTAATTTAAATTCATGCACATTCAAACTTGATCTTCATCAGCTGATGTCACAAAATATCATGGTACAAAGGAAGTACATGTAGTTCTGTAACAGAGTCCACCTTGGTCAGTCAACCTATGGACCTATCGGGATACCAAACCTTACAAACAATTAGTTATATCTGTACAAATCTTGTAGTACCTACAAAATTTAAGAAGTACATCAGCTGATAGAGGTCAGGTCTTCCTCTTATAGATGGTACATACTTTTAATTACCACTTGTTGAGTAAAATTTGTACTATGGTGCAAGGGCATCAACAACTATTGACAGTGAATTTCATGCTGATGCTCATACACCAGCTGATGAAGATCAAAGTTTAAAATCCAAATCCTCTATAGACAGATATTGTGCCTTGGTTGGAAAAATCAAATTTGAACAAATTTTAAGTCAAAAGCATTATAAAATAAGTTGAATTAAAAGGTAAAACATTCAAGTTGTGTACTTTTGTGTAGATGGAGTAGAATATTTCAATAAGGGCTTTATATTATATATGCATCTCATTGATGAAACTTTAATGTGCATGTATTAAAATAAACTTTTTTGACAATAACTGTGGGACTACTATTTTGACAGTCAAAATGATGTATTTTGATGATTCATGATAAAAAGGAACTGTTTAAGGTCAAGATCTAGTAAATGTCCTTAGATTAACATTTTGGTGCTAGATCCATTATGATGTCATAATCACTTTCAACTTTCTTTTTCCCGTACTTTACGGCTCCAATAGAATTATGTAGAAAATAAAGTACTTTCATGGAATTCAATTTGAAATCACCTGAAAAGTAGTCCAGATACCTACATTAAATTTAACATTATTTAAAAGAAGAGACCAAGAAAATACAAATTACCGTTTTCTGAAAGACTGTAGGCAATCTGGATACATTTTGTTTGTGTGATATGGGAAAAACTCCCATATTCATGACTAATTTTCTTTATTTTTCATTGAAAATGACAGTTTAAAATATGTTTTTTCATCCTATTTTCCTACAAATTATGCCCCGAAAAACCTTTTTTGACCAAGCTTAAGTTATAAAGCATCATTAAAGGAATTCATTTCTTGAATTTGATAAATCTGTAGGCACCCTTCATTTACTAGATCTTGACCTTAATGTAACAATTTTTTTTTAATTTGCTTTACAAAAGAGTGGCACCATAGCTGCAAAACTGTAGCTCTCTGCTTGGGAAAATTTGGACAGATAAAGCAGATTGCTACAGAAAAAAGCTTTGAAAAAACCTTCAATTACTTCACCGATATTTTCCACTCACTTCAGGTATTATTTCTTGTAGTTTATGCTTCACTCTTAGAATGGTACCCGATAATAAGTCACATATTTTACTCCAATTATTGATAATTTATTTACCTTTCAACGGTCCAAAATAGCACTTTATGGTTTTGGAATGTCAATTTTAAAGATATCCATTTCTCCCTTTAACACGTCCACAATCGGCTCTTCTTGAACCGTTGAAAGGTAAATAAACATTTACGAATGGGAGTTCAATGTATGATTAATTATCAGATATCATTTATAGAGATTCGGAAAACATAAAATACAAGAAATAATACTTTGAGTGACAAAAAATCAGCGGTGTAAATCAAAGGTTTTTAGAATGCATGAATCTTTAGCTCTCTGCTTGATCTGTCCGAATTTCTGAAGCAGAGATAGTCCAAAATATCTGATGTTTTCCTGGCTTTTGTACCGTTTTGATATTTTAAATGCGTCAGAAACAGCACCATTACAAAAACTGAAAATGTTGCCGTCTCCAACCAGAGATGATTTATGATATTTGCGAACTGAACTAAATGCTGAAATCAGAATTTATCAATAGCACAATGCTTCCAGTACCTACCATTGTCGGAAACCCACGGTCGGTCTCGCTTCTCTTACAGGTAAGAGAAGCGAGACCGACTGTGGGTTTCTGACGATGAGCACTTACCAACATCGACCTAAAGAAAACATCACTCTACATTTTGGACTTTAAATTTTAATTCAGTTATCAAGTATCTAAAATCAACCCAAGAATGCCGCCTCCAAATGGAGGAGGTGAATTCCCAGTTTTCGTAATTGCACCAGTTCCGACATTTTCTTGGCACGAAAAATATCAATGTCGTTAAAAGCCAGGAAAAGTTCCGATATTTCAGATTGAGCGGAGAGCTACAGTTCTGCAGCTAGTAGCACCGCAGTTATGCAAGGGATAATACTTGAGATGAAATTGATAGGAGAGAAAGCATGCATTACAAGAGCATTTCAATAATTTAGTTCATACAATTGTTTAGCAGATAAGTGTTACTAAAATATGTTCCATCTATTCTTCTATATCCCCATCATTTACAAACAGACACTGTAAAATAGCTTTGTGCATTGTGTCCGAGAACATCTTTGTTTAACTGTTAAAATGTACCGTTTTACTGTTTCTCGCAATCCCCAAATATGTATAATTAAATTTTACATGGTATTAGTTGAATAGAATCCATGCCTGTTTACAGTTGATGGTTTTATCAAACCACTAAATTCTGGAATACATTGACAGCATTGAGGAAATTCGGATTGTGTCAAATGTTGAAAACTATCAGTCGGAATCGCTTAGATATTACATCAAAGTCTGAGGACAATTTTCATCTCTTAATCTTGTTATGAAATACGAAAACATGAATAAAACCCCTTACAATATTGAGATTTATAGGTGCATGTCCATGTCCGGCGTGATGGTGGTGCGCCATCTTGCCTACGTAAACAGTTGAAGCGACATCTATCGTTTCACTAAAGAGCACAGTGGGGGATTCAAACGAAAAGCTGGAGGGTGGAGAAGTAAAGAAAACTTTTACAATGTACATTTCTTTTCATTTTATTTTCACCGGGAGTACCAGTATGTGTACCTTTCAGTCTAAAAAAAATAATCACCCTCGATCCACCCTTCCTTCTTTACTGAATTGTTCTTTGGGATATGCATTGATGTTAAATAAATCATTTATGAAATATTATTACAGATATTCAATTTTAAAAAAATATATGAAAAAAGTAATCAAACCCACTTTTTACTTTTTGAGCAAATAAATCCACCAAATTACAGAGAACTGAGTGATTATTGGTGTAATATTTTCCGTCCGTCTGTCTGTCCGTCCGTCAATTTCTCCATCGTTCATGGGTGCGAATCATATCTTGCACTGTATATAGCAAGTACATGAATTAGAATCCACCATCGGACATGATGTAACTTGAATAATTGTTTAAAATATTTGAAGAAACTCCTTAAATCCCCAAAAGGGCATTATCATTGCCAGCTCTGGATTCGTGCACCCTTAAATTCCACAGACGCAATGTCAGAAGACGAATCTTGGGTCAGGATGAGTTGTGTCGCAACTCCAACGTAAATGAAATAAATATTATCCTTCTTCCATTTCAGATTCATTTGTACACATTCAGATCGTATGTGTTTGCACGGACTGTTCCAGTCCCGGGGGAAGGGGGGGGGGGGGCAGTGCGCTTTGTCCAGTTCTGCCGTTTGGCTTCCTGGCGGTGATTTCATTATTTCTTATCCGTGGACAGTGACATAAAAGACACTAACATCTATCATTTGAGTATAACTTTTATATTAGAATTAAAAAAAAAACATGCAATGCCATGCAAAATCTATAATTATGTATGAATACGAAACCCAAAGTTCCCTGATCAAAAGTTATATAGACTAGAATATTAAAAGATGAAAAAACCAACCGTAACTTAGTATTATAATAATATAATATGCCAAATGATTTACAAGTTTTACTATAAAGTTATAAAAAATTGATCCTTTTTCCGTAAAAATGATACCAAAACATTAGGTGCCAAAGATACTAATAATAAAAAGTAAAAATAAAAAAAATGTATGTTTTACTTAGGCAAACTGTCTCGTTGAGATTATGTAATTTTAATTTAGAAATGGAAATAATGAACCAAAAGCAATTTTGGAAACATTATTTATTATTCATGGGTTTACACTTAACTTTTATATCTTTAACCCACCATTTTAAGCTAGAAGTCTAAAATCATTTATGTTATATTTACATTCAGTGTAATTTTCTTTATGAAATCCATTACAAATCCACGACGTTCAAATCTCTATAACACACGCCAAACCTTGTCACCGCGCGTTAGAATACACAGTAGGAACTATATGCATTTTCAATACTCTAGAATATCAAAATGTAAATTATTTTGACTGAGTTTAATTCAACAACTATAACCCTATTAAATTAACGTAAAAATATAACAAATATGCGTAAATAATTAATTTGTCAATTTTTTTCCTCGCAATGTTCGTTTGCGTTATTTAACTTTGCAACG
>NW_026925894.1:0-10534 GCF_032062105.1 Saccostrea cuccullata
TCGGAGAGCTACCGTTCTGCATGTAATTCTAGCATTGCAACCAATTTTAATGTTTATGAAAATATATTTTTTGCATAATTATATATATATATATATATATATATATATATATATATATATATATATATATATATATATATATATATATATATATATATATATTTACAGGGATCGAAATTAACTTTTTTAACCACAGGCTAATTTTAGCCTGTACATATAAAATCTACAGGCTAAAATGAAGATCTACAAGCTAAAATTTAAAGATGGATTAAATGTCTTTTTCATGCTCATTTAAATCAATAATAATACAGGTCCTTCTATAGTAGATCAGTACAGATTTAAGAACATCAATGTTTTTACATTAAAAAAAAGGTAATCTGGCCTAATAAAAACACACACACACACACAAAATTAAAATATATTTATTTCCTGTAATTCCTGTAACATTCCAAAAAAGAAAATCAATATGATCAAGGGTAGGTAGGTTTTTTGGCTACTGAATAATGGGGTCAAACATCCCGGGCATAATTAACCAGGTGTGATATTTACAGCGGGCACCTAACATGGCTGTCAAGCTGCAGAAAACGATCTTCAAAAAGTTATGGGAGAAATTATTTGGTGTGTAAAACTAATGATTACTCTTTTTATCTAAGGTAAATTTTGACAAGGTTGACACATTTTATATGTCAAATAAAACTACAATGAAACATTTTTGTATAAATTGCATCAGCTGATTGGGAAATGGTGACAGAATCAACCGAGGTTTACCAAAACCACCGAATCAGGCGAATGCCTTGTGGCTCTTTTCAAATTTCAAATAAGCAAGACAAATTACCAGAAAAATATGGATACAAGACTACTTGGGTCAAAAATCACCACTTGCTAAAAATTTCGAGTGTCTTCTATTTTTACTCGCTGTTTTAAAAATCAGCTCGCATTTAGCGAGTATTTCTCGCTAATTTCGAACCCTGATTTATATATATATACATTATTATATGAATTGGAAATTATTTTTCTGAAGTTTATACATTTTTGGAAGCCTCGTTTATTAAAAAAAAAAATGAATATATTGCACCAAATATTTCTGCTACATCCTCTTAAACTCTGCAAGACAAAGAGAAAAAAATCACCGAGTCGACCTCCAATATGGCGGCCAACGGATGTAACTCTTGCTAAATTCTGGCCAGTCCAAAACTTTCTTTATAAAGTTTATCAATCATTTCACACAACTGCACGTGCATGCGTATGCACGCAAAATGTCCTTCCTTACGATTATCTTCACAACATACATGTACCCTAAAAACCGAATTTATTTTTAGAATCGTTAGAAAAGTAGTGCAAAAAAAAATTACAAGTTCCTTAATTTGCAGACTTGCATAAAAAAATTGGGCAGATGTCCTGAACTGAGCCTCAAACTTGTTGATAAGGAGTATCTTTAAAAAAGCTTGGCAGATGTAATTTATCAAGAAGATCAGTCGAATTACATGTATTTTGTGTATTACAACGCCAGTGAGAATCCTGAAATTCCCCTACTTTCACTTTCATTTTTAGAGGTTCCCGCAGACAGACGCATTTTGCCGGAAAACGAATCTGACACATTCCACCTCGAGATTTTAACCAAGGAAAGACAAGTTGATGTGCTTTGATTTGAAGGGAACCATCATTCCGAACGAAATAAGGACATCGCTATGAGAAGAAAGTTAACATTGTCGCCGTACAATGGAAAACAATTATAGTGCGACAGTGCCCATATTGGTAGGCATTTCAGTAAGTGAAAGATGTCATAGATCTTGAATTTATTTGAAAGTTGGTGTTTTTTTTTAAATTATATTAAATTGTTCAAATTTATAAAAAAAAACAATTCTTATATAGTTGATACACATTTTCAAACAAATTTATTCATAAATAAAGGTCTAGCCTCCCGGTACAGTCAATATGCTGATACGTGTATCGCCCATTGTTTACACATGTATCATGTAGATTAAATACATCGATTTATATCATTTATTTATTCAGAATGATAAATATATATAAACTGATTAAGAAGCAATTATGTAGAAGTACATGCTTCACTGTGGTTTATCTTCAATACACAAAAAATCACAAATGAGGTTGGGATCGGTATTCAATCAGGGTCAAGGTCGAAGTGAAAGTAAACTTAGCAGAAAGTTATCAAAACTGTTCAGTGCAGTGTTTTAACAGTATATAGGTGATGGGCATTTGTATTTTACACAGAAGGTAAGAGATGTACCTTAATACAGTATTTGTACATGTTGTAAGTAGCAATTGAATGTTTTTGGATCTGACATTATGATCGACATGTCAGATATGTGACATATATCATTTCAGATCAGTTGAGCGGTCAAGCTGGGTACAGCTGTCTAGGAGTTAAACGATGTCTGCGAACATGCACATTAACTGATTTTTCTCATATTTTTTTAGCAGTTGCATTAAATGTATTTGTTGAATGTACAATTATTGTCAGTAAAACATGCTTTTTACCTTTTTACTCAGGAAAAAATATGGCATGAAGAAGTACCATTTTGGAAATATAACGTCATTCATTTCACGCATTCTCCTATTTTGAACAGAAAAAGTCTCTAAATGGCCCATTTCAAGGGTAGTTTTCGTTCAAATAATAGTGTCAACAGCCGTCGCCAACTTTAATGTTTGGATATATTGTGTAAAATTCAATGAAAAATCACATATCTCAAAATCTTTGTGGGTGATGCCTGTGGACAATATAATCTGAAAGAAAATTCCATTGAAAATTGGTTTTTCTGCAACTTTTAAAGAAAATACGGGACAATGCACATGTTTATGATGGCACAATCCGCATTGTACAACACGGTGAGGAAAATGAATTGTATGATTTTTCTGCATTGAATTTCAATTATTTAAAAAGCATGAGTTTTCAACTTTTACACCAGTTTCATTTTTTAGAATATCACAGGGCAAAATTTGTATGGAAACCATACCTTCTTCTTCATCATTTTAATTAGTAATTTCAAGTTATGGGCATAAAAGGAATATTGTAAAATTGTATGTGTTGAATGTCTGTGTGTCTGTCTGTCTGCAAATGTGATATTGTGCCATTTATTGTTTTGATTTTTTTTAGGTTCATGGTGATTGGTACAGGAAAACCATGAGGTTCATGCAGATGGTGTTGTTAAAACTATTGGCCAGCAAACGCACACCCATTTGAATACATCTTGAAACATCACCAGCAAAATGTGACAGTCAGCAAAATGTGTAAGTTAAAGTTTTCTAAAAAAATCATTGAAGTGAGGTCGGGGTGGGTGGTGGTGGTGAGGAAATGTACATATTAAATTGGTGATAAGAATATGAAAGTATGTATCTATAACAAATCTGTACATGCACTGTTATGTACATTTTGTAGCTCAAATAAATTTTCTTTTCCTATTTAAGAATTTCAAATTAATTAGATCTACATCATTGTTTTGTAAATTATGCATTATTAAGATTACACAGATAAAAGAATTGAAATTTCAATATTTGACTGTGAAAATTATGTGATTTGTCCGGAAATTCAATTTTTTTTCTCATTTTCCTACAAATTACAAAATGGTTACCATCGAAACAAAACAAAACAACTTTAGTAGATTATTTATTTAATCTGCAAAACCACATAAATTTGATTTTTTATTTTTAACATGAATATATTTGCACTGATTTTGTCTTTAATAAAAAGTACGGGAAAAGTGATGATAAACATGTATTGAGCTATCCATTATTATGATGTCATTGTGACGTCATAGATGAGTAAATTTGCATTGGCATAAAAATTGCTTTAAAACAAATGATTCTATTTAGGAGTATAAAGGCTTATAACATTTTTATTCATAGACCAAGTTTCATGAATGATACATCAATGGACAGGAAATATTCAGTACTTTCTTATTTTACTACTTTCGGGGTATTTGGTAACTTAATTTTTTATTATTTCTGGAAGAAACTATGAATTGTAGGGTGAAAAATGGTCATATTTTGTGCGGAAATAGATTAATTTTTTAAAAATAATTGAAATTGACCCAATTAAGTGCTTGATTATGATTTTACTATGTATTTAAAGTTATGAAGGTGAATAAAAATGGTATAAATGTGTTAATAGGCTAAAATTTGACTTAAAACCTGGGTGCAGTTTTGGCTAGATTGGAGCATTTTTTAAGGATATTACACATAGAACTGTAAATGCTGTAAAATCTTAATTACCGGTAATGATTGGATTTTATGAAACTTGGCATGATGTCTCTACTTATGCTCTAGATTGATAAACAGTGTGAAATACTGTCATGTCAAAAAAAAATGAATTTTTATATGGGTACATCCCACTAATTATTTCTAGAATCGGTAGGTGAAGAAAGTAGTGCATAAAAAATTACTTCCTTAATTTGCAGACTTGCATAAAAAAAATTGGGCAGGTGTACTGAACTGAGCCTCATACTTGTTGATAAGGAGTATCTTTCCTACCAGAAAAGCTTGGCAAATGTAATTTATCAAGAAGATCAGCCGAATTATTTTGTGTAATAATACGCCAGTGAGAATTCTGAAATTCCCCTACTTTCACTTTCATTTTTAGAGTTTCCCGCAGACAGACGCATTTTGCCGGAAAACGAATATGACACATGCCACTTCGAGATTTCTCCAAGGAAAGACAAGTTTATGTGCTTTGATTTTGAGGGGTCACTCATTTCTGAACGAAAATTAGGGACATCGCTATGAGAAGAAACGTTAACATTGTCGCCTATGGGAAAACAATTAGTGGATTGTACCCAGCTGTATTAAGAATATCATACATTTCACACGCCTGCACGTGCATGAATATGCGCGCAAAATGACCTTCATTCCGCACATCTGATTAACATACATGTACCTAATAAAAGTTTTATCCCAATCGGACGAGTAGTTTTCGAAGAACACTGCGACGGACAAAAAGTACCAGTGAAGAATTTTGATTAAAAAGAAAAAAAAAGTAAGAGGTTCTAAAAATCTTCATTTGGGGAACATATAATTTACTGATTAGGGCTGTTTTTTATGCGATATTACCATTCTCTCTTTTTCTCAGGTATAGGATTGCTTTAATTACGATACACATCGTTGACGATGGATTCGCAGTTGTCAAAATTTCTAGTGAAAATTGTGTTGATGCTAATTTTTGCAGTTTTATTTCTATAATATTTGGCAAATATTCTTAACAAAACTTCAATATCGGTAGATAACAAACAGCTCTGATTTATTTCAGAGCATTGGAATACGATAGGAGCATTGTCTATTTAACATTTGCACAGAAACTATTTTACAAATATACACGAAGTGAATCCTGAAAAGTATACATTAATATTAACCCTAATTAAAGATTTTCTAGTTTTATTTACAGCTAATTATACTCCAGCACAAACCAAACTGCTTTCATTTCAGGGACATAGCCTCGTTTTTGAAAGGGGGGGGTTACACCTCCCGTATATATAGGGGGGGGGGCTTGACAAGCCAAACAAAAAAATGTCCAAACTCCAAAATCCTATATTTCTTAAATGAGGTGTAATATATTAAAATCATTATATTACTTTACTAAATTTTAAGTTGGGAAGGGGAGTTAGGGGTCGCTTTTTCAATTATCATTTTCAGTAGTTAAAGGTTATGTTAGGAAATAAAAGTGGGGGGGGGGGTTGCTGATCGCGCGTTTACAGGGATGTTATACAACATGATGATTAAAAGAAAAAAAAACATATTTCATGCATCTTTTAAAAATACATGATTTTGTACAGAGATTACGGTCATCTGTGTAATTGCACTTAATCAATATTTAATTTCTCAGTTTTATTAAATGCTTGTAATCACCGTCGAAAAATTTTATTAAACTATGATAGAGTCATCGGCCTTCCCATAGTGTACTATGAAAAACCTTAAATATCTGTCCATTAAATAGTTGGTACCAATTGGGCTTTTATTAAATTAAGTTTAAAAGAGTTTTTTTTTTCATTTTTCCCAAAAATTTTTCTGCCAATTACATCATTCAAATTGGCAATATCTAGGCATAGAAAAAAAAAACTTCGTACACGATGACAGTATTTGATTAAGATTCATTGAATCAAAATTTAGTAGTTCAGAGGAAGTGCCGATAAGAGAAAGTTACCCTCAGTACAAGACTTAGAAGCGCAGTTTCAGGCTTTGCAATGGAATGACAAATCTTTAATACCCCTATCTTTTAATGATTCTGTTTAGTTTTATTTAATAAAAAGGGTGGAATCGTATATTTGATACATGTATGTCATCTTCAACGTCAAGATATGGCTGAAATACTGCCGTAAAGCAATACACAAGCAATAAGTAGGCCTTTCAATTGCCGCTAGGGTTCGCTGTTATGATCGATAAATGGTTGCTGAAACTTGTTTAGAGCAGGTCCGAGGTATCTAACTGTTTATGTACACAAGTCCGTTTGTAGCATATCCCGAGTGTTTCTTTGCTGTCAATAGTCAATAGAATCCAGTGGTTTTAAAATTTAGCACTAATGATAGACTTATTTACCATATAGTCGGGACCCCGTTTAATTAGATAGAAGTAAATTAAAACTTTTAATTAAATAAAAGTGAAATCAACCCTCCTTCTTAGTTCTAACCTGATTAAATGTTTAAACTCGGTCGTACTTCTTCGTGCTAGGTAACACAAATAAGATGATTAATTGATGCATTTACTTGTACAAATTAATATATTGATATAGGAAGCGAAAAGCGTGCACAAATAAAACATGTCATTATATTTTCTTCCTCATAACAATCGTCAAAGAGAGTTGAAATATTGAATATGGTCTGTTCCCCATTCATTTGACCCTGTTATTTCAGGTAGAGTGAGGACATTCTCCTCCTTTTGGTCAAAGCTTTTATGTACAAAACAATGAAAGGAACCCTTTTGTGTAAATAACAATACCAATACTGAAGTAGCCTATATGTCATTCTTATAAACGATAACTCATAAATCGGCACTTAGTTGGTCATTTTTCACATCTGAGTTACCTGTTCTTAAAACGTATGCATAAGTTATTATCTTTTTTGATAATTTCATGTTCCTATAAATCTATCAATGAAATGTATTTTACTATATGTGCAACTTTAAAAATTAGTTGAAAGGCCTACAATAAGTCCATGGCCTTGATCTTAGTGTGTATATTTCAAATGGACCTTAGAGCTTTATTATTTTTCTGCGGCTTGTTATCTTCATCATTTAATAAATAAGATATAATTTTTAGAGTTTCAATGGGGTTTGGCATGAAGTTGGTCACGTAATCAAATTCTATAACGCCCGAATTTCGTTAAACTAGATTTGATCAAGTACCAACTTAACGCCATAACTTAATATGAAACCCTAAAAAAGACATTGTATTTCTTATAGCTATATTTTACTTTTACACGTGTTACAAAGAAATATAGGCACTATTTAGACTTTGTTCTTTGCTATTGAAATGCAATAAAACGTACATAATGTACCATCGATCTCATTTCACGTCACAATCGGAGCTTTCCAAATGACAAAGTCTGATCAAGTGACCAACTGCATGTCATTAAAAAATGGAATTGCAATTATATAAATAAATATTGTTATATAAGGAAAGATATTGGCACATGTAAATATTTGAATATGATAATATATTCCTGCAGCTGTTTGCTATTTTCATTTTCAATGTAGTTTTAATGGCGTCAAATCACTTAAGAAACCATAGTTACGACTAACTTACCAAATGCCGTTATTCCACAAAATTGACACGAAAAGAGGCAGAAATATATGACAAAATTGCTCATACTGCCACTGTTCTTTCGAGAAAAATATATGGTAACCTGTATTGATCCTGTTTTAAAAAAAACTAAAGCAGGAAGAATTCAACTGGCATTTAAAACGCTGCAATATTTATTGAATATCGATAGCTTCCTATAATTTGCAAGTCATATTTTTACGCGTTACGGAATCTGGCCTCAGGATCATGAAACAAACTTAGACTTAAGTCAAGTTCTCAAACGCATGTAAAATGTGTATTAATTTAAATATATTTTGATTTTGATCTGCTTTACCTCCTCAACATTACACTTTAATATAAAGATTTTGACTGGGCCTGACTTACAGGTAATTTATAAAAACAATCGCCTTTTGCAGTCAAAGTCGTTGATATAAATGTAAATATTTATTTGCCGAACCTTAAAAAATCAACCCTGCTAATTTTTTTTCCAGGGACAGAAATTGCCAATTCTTTTTCATGTTTAACTAACTGAAAACAATTAATTTTTTTTACATGTACATGTATTTTCAAATACAATGAGTCATGAATTTCTCTCTTTAAACAAGAGTTTCTTTAGCAATAACATGATCTGATTGACTTGGTCCTATTTTTAATCAAGACTAGTTTAAACATTCCACTTTGCAATTATTGGAAATTAAATTCTCGGAAAAATCTGCTGCCTGCTGCTAAATCAATTTTTAGAATTAAATTTTAAACAGAATACTTTGCTTGATCAGTCAAACATGTTTGTAAACATTTTACTCTGGTATGGAAACACGTATGGTTCATGTTACAATAATTAATATGTTACTGTTTGTTTTAGTGGAATCTGGATGAAATCAAACAAAATTTAAAGAAGATGTCTTATTTACTTTGTTTATTGACTTTTTAAACAATTACTGGTCTATCATTGCAAGAACAGACAATTTAATCATGTTTTGTTACCATAACCAGACGAATGAAAAATGTTTTGTTAATTTAAAATTATAGATCTAAGGAAATTATATTTGAAAACTATTTATTTCAAGGATTTACATTAATAATTATGTCCCGGAATGAAAGCTTCCGGGGATTATATTGATTTTGTTCGGTCTCTATGTCAGTCTGTTGTCAACTTTAACCTATACCATAACCATTGAGTGGAAGAGGCTATGACTTTCATATTTTACAGGTGTATTTCTTGTGACATGGCCATTTTGTTGCTATCACCAAATTTGACCCTGACCGTTGAGTTTGGCTCACTTTACCGAAATAATCCTAACTTTAACCTAGCCATAATTTTAATTAAGTTGGAGCTAGAACTTTTTCATTCTTCACATGTTTATTTGTTGTTACAAGACCTTTCCGCTTGAAAAATATGTTTGACCATTTGACCTTGACCTTAGAGTTTGACTCACTTTTGAAAAAAAATACACAGTTAAAACTAGGGCTTTCATATTTCACATGTGTATGCTTGTAACAAGCCCTTCCTTTGAGTACAAAACTTTTGACCTTGACCTTGGGGTTTGACATGCATTTGAGAATCCAAACCTCGCCATAAGCAGCCATACGGGAGCATAGGTGTTTCATCTTTTTTCTTGTTAATTTATTTACATGTTAATTGTTCAAGGTCTCTTCAAATTCTTTTTAAGTTTTCTCTTATATGGTAACGCCACTATTTGCCGGTTGAGAGCTACAAATTTTGCCCTATACTCGGCACTTAAGGCAAATGAGCTCTGGAGGATCTTTTGCGTGCCAGCACCAACTCCGGCACGGGTCTTCGGTTTATATGGTATCATCCAAAGGCCCAATTCCAGGGGACTCGAACCCGCGACGCAAGAATCAACTCCTTATTCCACGAACCTACAGCAGACAATCTAACCAGTGCGCTTCTATTTCTTTGAAAAATGTCGATTATGCACGGTTAAAAAAATAATTCTTGAAATTTTCTGTCTAGATATAAACCTGAAGAAGTGAGCATTGAGGGACACTTAAATAACTTATTCCGTTTTGAATTATCAAGTTCTTAAATATTTACATTGAGATCGTTTCCTAATGCAGACAAGGAAGTATAAATAGCGTCTTTTGAGAGGTAGCTTTTCATGCGTGCATATAATGAATGTACCTTTAGATTTCAATCAAGGTCTTTAAATATTTAGTATTAACACGCCTTCGTTATGCCATTGTGTAAATTGATTATAAAATGGGATATTTCTCCTTTTGGTCTAAAATATATCTTTTGTAATTATTTTTTCAAGCTCTTTCAATAACTTCATATATGCTGTGTTGAGATATATGTGGAAATCTAGTCCAACGATTTATATCAATCACAAGACCTCGATAACAAATAACCAAAAATCTCTGTGAGACTTAACTTACTGGTTACTACTTATAAATGGGAAAGAGAAAAGTAGCAATAGGGACCTGAAACTTTACAACTGCAATAAATAGAATAATGATCCTTGATAAAGTCTTTTTTGTGGCAAGCTTGCAAAAAGACTACAACTGTAGATAGAATTTTTAATTTAAGTTCGATTGTACGACCATGGCAACATCATTCATCAAAATTAAAAAAATAATAAAGACAATTATTATTCATGTATTCAATTGCATCCCTAAATATATTTAAAAAGACTGAAATTTATTTAAAAATATTTTTTCAAAAAATTCCACAATTTCTTTAGTAACCAGAGCAACAGCGTTAAACGAAAATCATCTGTTTCCAATCATTGATTTATATTTATTTTTTGTAACTAAATATGGGAATTT
>NW_026925895.1:0-10711 GCF_032062105.1 Saccostrea cuccullata
ATAATAATAATAGAGAAAAAGAAACCGAACGAAAACAATAAGGTCTTCCGTTGGAAACGGAAGACCTTAATAATAGGGAAAAAGAAACCGAACGAAAACAATAAGGTCTTCCGTTGGAAACGGAAGACCTTAACTAGATACGATCTCGTTGCGAGCAACGAGAGGTCTTCCGTCCGATTCCGTTAAAAAAAAACGTAAAGTCGAGATGAAAAAGTAAAAAAAAATTATTGCACTCAAGGGGGATTGAATCCAAGTCGCCAGCATGAAAATCGAACGCGCTAAATATTACGCTACTGGGACCTCTGCTCTAAATCTTTTTGTGTATACCTCTGTATAACAGTGCTTTTGTTTTAGAATTATAAAAGGCTATTTACTATTCATAATTTCTCGCAAACGCCACGAGTTAATCTTGGCACCTTTTCTTTGAAATGTTCTATTTAATACGTGTGATAGCTTCAATGAAATAAAAAACCGTTCATGTAGCCTAAAATTCGACGATCGCAAAGCAACGAATAGGTCTTCCGTTGGAGCTACGGATAAGAAGACGTAACCTTGAGTCTAGGTCAAGCCACATTCTAAAGTTCTACAAGTGAAAATTTAAACCTTTTAAGAGAAGCAACTTGCAATGTTTAGCTAGGAAAAAGACTGTAAAGGAATATATGTGACCTTGAACTTTCCAAGTGACCTTGAACTCTCCAAATGACCTTGATCTAAGCAATGACTAGCTCTCGTTATAAAAATATTATCCATGTGTTACCGTCTGGAAAATTTCAAACATTTTATTTAGATATTCTTTCTGTCCATGTATCCAACCAAAAACATCTTATTCTTGGGGACTTTGAACTCGAGTCAAGGTCACGTCCCACCCTGCATTATATCAGCAATGTTTCACTAATAGAAAAATGGTAGCGAATTAACAGTTTCACTGTCACTAATCTTGACTCGTCCAAATGACTGGATATGTTCAGCCATGAGTTTTTTTCTGACTATAATCGAGGCAAAATGATTCATTGGGTTCAACACAATGTCGAGACTATAGCTCTATTTGTTTGTACTTATAACAAAGGAAGAGAAAACTAGCCATTGCCATCAGACCAAAACTGTAGAAGGAGTAGCGTTTTAAAGGAATTTCACATAAATTTCTATTTTTTGTAATCATGACAACACCGTTCATCGAAATCAAAAACGATGCACTTAATTATGTATCACATTGAAGTCTACTTGTGTGTCCAGTTATATTGAAATCAAACTAAAACTGTAGGAGGAGTAGCATTTTTAAGGAATTATATACAGAAATTTCTATTTTTAGTAACCATGGCAACACCGTTCATCGAAATCAAAAACGGATGCACGATATATTGTATCTTAGTGAAGGCTACATTTTATGTGCCAAGCAATATTGAATTCAGACAAAAACTATGTGCCAAGCAATATTGAATTCAGACAAAAACTGTTGAAGACGTCGCATTTTAAAGCATTCAAAAACCGATGCACTATACTATGTATCTTAGAGATGTGTACTTGTGTGCCAAGTTATATTGAAATCAGACCAAAACGGTATGAAGAGTAGTATTTTGAAAAATAGACAGACAGACAGCTAGACAGACGAACAGACGAACGGACGGCAGACACTTTACTATCGCATTCCTAAGACAGGTGGGACAGATATTTATATATCGAAAATAACCAAATTAAATAAAGACATCATTTTTAAAGCATTAAATCGTAGCAAAAAAGAAAATATCAATGGATGCGACACTTTTCAGACAAGGGAAGAGATATGAACCTCTCATAAATACGGTACACATGTATCAGATCACTGCACGTCGGTAATCTAAAATGACACATATTATTTTTTTCTTTGTATAACTTAACCCCCCCCCCCCCGTAATTTCTTTAAAAATGTTTGTACAATCAAGAAAATCGGTTACTTTTCATAAAGACTACGACGTTTCTTTCATTTTCAAGAACCGTATAATAGCGAGTGCAGCGAGCTCAATAGAATAACGTGTAAGAAAAGAAGTTCGGAATTGTACACACGTCAAGCAAATTTTGTTGTGCAACATTCCCAGAGCTCCTTTACTACCCAATGTCCTTTGCGCGAATAAATAAACAAATAATAAAACACGTAACAGCTTTTTAAAAAGCTTGGCTGACTATGTCATCAATATCTATAGAATCTATGAGCGTGATAAACTATAAACGTTTACATTTGGGGGGGGGGGGGGGGTTAAATTATTTCACTGGAGTAAATTATGGAGATGTTGCACAAAACATAAACCATATATAATACTGTTTGTATCTTAAATAAAAAATGAAATCATGATCATGTCCCGCTGTAGATTCGAACCCGGGACGAAAAGATGAATACCTCTGTCCGCAAGTCTAAAATGGTTTTAGAGGATGACGTAAATAAGGAAAAACATTTGATTAATGCTTGAAAGCATGGCTACATATAAAGGTGGCAGCTGAAAATATGATAACTACAAGAAATTGGGGATCTAACAATTATGACTGACGAGTAGAATATGATTGATAGTTTCTTGGGTATGCCAAAGTATCAAAGATTGTTGGAAACGTGGGAAAAATAATTAAAGCTTTAAATGACCCAACAAACTTGACGGCGATATATGAATGCCATGGTGCGGATTCAGGAAGTTTTTCCCAGAGATGAGGGGTCAACATCAAATGTTTTATTACTTTAAATGATGTAACTTCTAACTCACTTCACAATGTCACCGAATTGTTTGTTTTTTTTTTCCAAAGCTCGACCAGGATTCTGACAAAAAAAAACAGACTTTACATAATTCATGCAGTTTTCATTTTCATTCAATAGAATAGTCAAGAAAAAGGGTGCAAAAACCTACACGTGACATTTTGGCGCGAAATAATAGCGTCACCCCTTACCTAGAAGACAAATGGACTAATCCAGTAGTATAGAAACGCAGAAAAAAAGGTCAAACGGACATATATCCGTATAAGAACTCGCATGAAATTAATAAATGCTAGCAAAAGGCTAGAGAAAATAAATACTTCAATGTATTGTATTAGCAATAAGTTTATTTTTCTGCTAACAGAATAGATAACTGTTGTTGCTGAAATGCATGTAACAAATCCGATGATAATCAGCATGCACAAAATTTTGCTGGCTTACTCTAAAGTCTTCTATCGTACATATGTACTAGCGTACTCTGTTTAGTAGGACCAGTTTTTTCAGTGGGTGGCTCAGTACAACTCTCCTGTCTGTTTTTTTTTCTGCAGCTATACTGTGTATGAAGTTTGATTATTTTTAAAAATATCTTGGTTAGTTTGTTTGAAACTGAGCTTTGAACTTAGCTAAAGGCAAAGTGTGACGGAAGGAGATAAGGCAGGATGGAAGACGTCCGACATGACAAACATTATATCCCAAGCCATATTCATGGCGGGGCATAGAATGATTATTGGTTTACATAAAAAAAATAGGTTGTGACCTTCTTTCGGAATTCATCACCAGCCTTAATCTACATGTATATACGCATGTACAAAAACAAATCAACCAACTAACATTCTCGGCTCAGAAGGAAGACATTAATTGTATATTCATTTTAAACATGTTAAAGGGGGGGGGGGGGTACTTATAGTGATGAGAGGTAATTTAACCACGTGTCGGTCCATGAAACATGAAAGATTATTTTTGGAATGTTTGTATACAACAGCGTGGCTTTCTTTGAACTAAATTAGAATTTATTGAAATATTTAAAAATAATTCTTTCAGGGACGCTGTGATATATTTGGTAGTCTCTGTAATAACTGTTCGGATATAGCACTGGCTTTTAGATCGCTTAGAAAAAAAATTGAGGTGTCTGAAAAAAAATACACACAATTTTTTTTTAAGCGATCTAAAGGCCTGTAGGATATAGTGTCTTTTGAAGGTACAACACCTTTCTTTTAATATTACCAAAGGATTTGCTGATCCTTTTTTTTTCGTATAGTCGAAATGCATGGAAGAAGGAAAAAAACGTATGTGGATTAATCAAATACAAATTGATGCGTTGTGTTTTTAATCTAAATAGACACGTTTTTTTCTTCTCGTTTTCCTTTTTTTTTGTAAAATGCCGTTAGCTTTGTTTAAAAACTTTTTCCTACGCGTTACCAATGTGAGAAGAGAAAAAAAGACGTCCTCAAACAATTTATTTCTAATGATGAAAACACCGAATGACGATGAGGATAATTAAGGTGAAATTATTTACTGAGACCCTAGTATCTACATTTCATGTCACCAACATTAACAATGACTGACCGGGAGGACGTTTGGTAAAGAATTAAAATTGATGTTTTATCGTCGAAGTAAGAGATACTGGTTAATGATAAATAGCATTAACGAATTTTCAATTTTTTTAAAAATCGTATTCTTAAACTCTGGATGTATATATTTTGGCTGTTATTCTAGGCAAAAGTGCATCCATGTGTATTTATACTGACATCGACTGGATGTATATATTTTGGCTGTTGATTTATACTGACATCGACTGAACATGTACAAGCATGTCAAATCGTGCAATGTTGAGATATTCTGTTTATTCAACGAAAAAGTATATTATTTTTGTACAATAACATTTTAAAGTTTAGTAGCAAATAACTGCATACTCAAAAGTGCTTAATTTAACGTTGGATGTTTTCCCGTGAATTAGAAACGTCACCTCCACTTACAACTACCATGCATGCGTACATGTAAGTTTAATATTCATAAAACAATATCCACCTCGATAAAAACAGGGGGGGGGGGGGGGGCTAGTGTTTATTCGGCTATCAAAATACATAAAACTTACAATGAATAAATGTACAAGCGATTACGATTGATTTAAACAAGCTGAAATAGAGTGAAATGAAATGATATGAAAGAAACGACATATTTTAAACCCAATTTTCCATTTGTAACTATCGGAGTACACAATGGATTTTCATATATACCCACTGTTCTCTGCAACCACGTGCTTGTAAACGAGGACCGGGCAACACAACTTTAGAGACAAAGTTGGATATAACCTGTTTGCTATACCGGTATTACAAATACGTGAACAATAGTATATTATAAATTACTTTTTATGTTCAATGTTTATTTAATCTTTAAAAAAATGATACCCCGATAAATGGAGAAACAAAAGAGTGATCATGGTGAAAATAAAACGTACATATACAATATTACCTATCACTATCCATCACTAATTATAATTATTTGCCGAGGCCCCTTCTCAATTACAATTGAAATAAAATACATTAACACAGAATAGAGTTTTTTTTTTTATTTTGCGAGAACAGGCCAAAGAAAGCGAACACAGTTCAAAATGATTTTATGCACCAGTGTTTGGAATTACGATTAAATATGAAAGATGGGTAAAATAATCTTATTGAATCGCGATGTAATTAAAAACACAGTTTTCTATTAATTGTTAAGTCTTTCTACACAATGGTCTAATACAATCACAAACACTTGCTTTGTTTATTTTGCGAGAACAGGCTAAAGAAAGCGAACACAGTTCAAAATGATTTTATGCACCAGTGTTTGGAATTACGATTTAATATGAAAGATGGGTAAAATAATCTTATTGAATCGCGATGTAATTAAAAACACAGTTTTCTATTAATTTTTAGGTCTTTCTACACAATGGTCTAA
This sequence comes from Saccostrea cuccullata, assembly GCF_032062105.1. Classification (NCBI taxonomy): domain Eukaryota; kingdom Metazoa; phylum Mollusca; class Bivalvia; order Ostreida; family Ostreidae; genus Saccostrea; species Saccostrea cuccullata. Next base: position 5,654 of record NW_026925895.1, read on the forward strand.
TACAATCAGAAACACTTGCTTTGTTTATGTCCACAGGTGCCTGGTACACTCGTGACCTACATCGACAGCGTGGGATTTGCGGCTTTGATTATATAACTGTAAAACATCTCGCTGAACAATGGGATCGTAATATGTATACAACTAATGATCGTGAATTATTCAATGTATAAAGTTTAAGATTAATTATATAGTTTGTTACAATGATAAACGTAGAAAGGTAGATTTTATATCTTCCGCTTTTAAAGACGTGTTCACTATAAAACTAATTAAATTTTATAAAGAAAAATAGAAAAAGTGGTTGTAATACATGATTTAATAGTTAATCATAAAACACGTTTAAAACCTTATTTTGAAGAAAATCAACATAAAATACCGTAGGGTATATTATTTACTGCAAGTTGTACACATGATGAGGTCAGATTTACTTGCCGAATGAAAACGCTACATGTTTACCTGACCTGCTTTTGACTGCATATTATGCAATAACCCCGGTATATTCGAACAAATAAACATTCCTATCAGATCAAAAGGGTGTTAAAGAACAATTTTGCTCGATATATCTAGATCGAAATATTTACCGTTTTTGAGTTATAAAGCAAAAACTTTCAAGCTCCAGAGATCCCTTATTTTAGGGGCCAGCCCCTTTTCTATAGTATTAAATGAAAGCCCTTGCAATTATGCACAACTTTTGTTCAACATGTCTTAACAAAATATTTTTAGTTTTCAAGATAAAAAGGAAAACATGTGTAAATTTTCGCTCTTTTAGGCGTTCTATTTTTTGACCCCTGTATTGCGCCATTTTGAATAGAGAAATCGAAAAACAAAAACCGATGTGCACAACTTCAATCCTTCTGTTATCTAAAAGCAGTAAAATTTCTGCTCCAGCTCTATTGGTTTCTGAGCCTTTGTCTGGAAATGAAAGCCTATAATTTTTCGTTTAAAGGGAAATAACTCAAAACCGGAAGTGACTTTTTGAAATTATTGACAGCATTCTGATAGAGTTTATTACCGTCTATAATGTCTGAAAATTTGAACAAAATCCATTAAAAAATGAGCGAGATACGAGGCCTCAAAGGTGGCGTCTAGGAAGAAAAAAAAAAGAATAATAAGAATAATCTTAATCTTCAGAATCAGTAAAGAAGGTCTTCCGTTCTCCTCTATTAATCTGCATGCAGGATGTTTTTTTTCTATTTTAAAAAAGACAGACATATAATAAACTAGTAGACTAATTGTTCAGTGAACAATTATCGGCCTTTCTACCTTTTTAAGCATTTTAATTTCATTTGGGCGAAAAGAAGTAGAAAAAAGCAAGAAAATGAATAAAACAGGAAAATTCTCATTTCTCTACTAGGATTTTAGATCGGGCTCGCAGTTGGTGTAAATATACTCTAAACAGACTTCCTGGATTATATGAGTCGACTCAGGGATAACCACGATTTCATTGATCGACTCTGGGATAACCACGATTTCATTGATCACGCAAAGAGAGCCCCTTCAAAACATTGTAATACGCTCCTAGGTGTATATATGAGCTTGAATGAGATTGTTTTCGAGTTAAGATGTAAGGGGTAGGGTCTGATTAAAATTATGATATACCTATTAATATGAATAACATGCATTTGATCTGCGCATCAAGACGGAAGCGTAAATGCAAACGTTGTGAAATGTCCCATGTGTACCTGCATCATATGTGCATTATACATGTATTAAAGAGATAAAAAGATGTTTGAAAAATATCCGATTTGAGTTGTTTTATGTTTGAAATGAATGGCGATAAATTATTTAAGAGCATGTGAGAAACATGAGCGAGAGATGCAAGGCAGTTTGTAATTATAGAAAAAAGAAAACAGAGAATCGGGTTCGGATTTTAACATTCCTGACCGAAATAGGTGTGGAATATGTGTTTGGATTAAATGCATTGTAAGTAGCATAAATAAAATTCCAAACATGTATTTCTAGATGGAAAACACAGGGAAGAAACGCGTATTGATTTTTATTATGCTGAAAGTCGCTATTTCTTATAAGATTGTGTTATTCTAGAAAAAAAAATCAAATTTCAAATGAAATCAAGATTCATTCAATTGATAATAAATCTAAATAAAATTGAAATAAATTCCACATATCAAAGAAAGCTAGAATACTTGGTATTAAAATGTCGTATAAGAGCAGAAGAATCGAATGATATCAACAACAAATGAAGAAATAGCCAATACAAGCTTTAATTCATTTTATGCCCATCAGAATTTAAATTTCAGACAGAAAAAAATGCAGTTTTTGCCGATAATCCGTAGAATTTCATTATACTCAAGAGACTCACCGTAAAACTCTTAGGACACTTTCTTTAAGGTGCCTTCTACTCAAATCCTTAATCTTATATCGATCTGTGGTGTCTTTTCAGAGGCAGAAGTTTTTTCTATGTTGCTATTGATTTTTTTTTTTAAGGGAGGGGAGGGGAGGGGGGTTATTTTATAAGCATTTGTTAAAATGAAAAATGTTAATACCTCCACATACTTAAGCTTGATTGTGACCTTTGGGTCAATGAGGTCATAGGTCAAGGTCATTTACCAAGGTCAAAGGTCATCAGAGAGAGAGAGGTAAACTTGAGAATAACACTTAAAGTTGAATCTAGATAAAGGTATTGAATATTTCTTTATTACTTTTTGAGTAAGGGTCAAAGGTTTCATTTTGAGGACAAAAAATCACGTGACCTGAAGAAAGTAAATTTTAAGATATTTGAGGTTACTCTAGACATTTGCAGTCTGAATAAAATGTCCCAAAACCATTTCAAATACATTTTTTCTATATGAGATATTTATGGGATAGTACGATACTCAATTTATGCAGTTTTTCTCTCATAATTGAAAGTCGTCGTTTTTGTTTCCAGTGGGACTACATATCTCGAAACTACAAGAAAGATGCTATAAGGTAATACTAAGAAAGATTCCATCAAGAAAAGTTTAAAATTTTGATTTATTTGATAACTTCCTGTGACAACCGGAAGTGACGGCGGACGATCTTAAACTTAAAGGATGTGTCTACTCGACAAGGTCTACAAATGTACCATCCCTATTAATTTGGTGTCTTAATCTCTTACCGTTAACGAGATCTAGCTATGATAACTTCTGATTATGAGGACAGGAAGTCACACGACCGGAAGTGAATTTACTGAGATATTAGACTTTCCTGTAGACATTTGCAGTCTGAATAACATAACTAAAAATCATTAAAAATACTTTAACTATACAAAATTTTAAGGGAAAGAAAGATACTCAAATTATGTAGTTTTTCTCTTATAACCGGAAGTTGTCGTTGTTGTTTCCGGTAAGACTGATATATTTCGAAACTACAAATAAGATGCTATAATGTGATGCAAAAAAAAAGTTTCATTAAAGAAAAGTTAAAATTTTTGATTTGTTAGATCACTTCCTGTGACGACCGGAAGTGACGGCTGACGGTCTTATCCCAACTGAATTTGCCTACTGATCATGATCTACCACTTATTTAAGTTTGGTGTGTTAATCTCTTACAGTTTACGAGATCTAGCCATGATAACTTCTCATTTTGAGGACAGGAAATCACGCGACCGGAAGCAAAATATTACAAAAATATTTGACGTTACTGTAGTCATTTGCAGTCTGAATAACATATCCAAAAATCATAATAAATACTTTATCAATAAAAAATATTTATGGTAAAGAAAAATACTGAAAATATGCAGTTTTTCTCTCATAACCGGAAGTTGTCGTTTTTGTTTCCGGTGGGACTGATATATTTCGAAACTACAAATAAGATGCTATAATCTGATGCACAAAAAGTTTCATTAAAGAAAAGTTGAAATTTTCGATTTCTTTGATCACTTCCTGTGACAACCGGAAGTGACGGCGGACAATCTTAACCCAAATGGATTTGCCTACTTATCAAGATCTATTACTCATTTAAGTTTGGTGTCTTAATCTCTTACCGTTTACGAGATCTAGCTGTAATAATTTCTCATTTTCAAGACAAGAAACCACGCGACCGGAAGTGAATTTTACAAAGATTTTTGACGTAACTGTAGACATTAGCAGTCTATAAAACATATCTAAAAATCACTACAAATACTTTATGTATAAAAAATATTTATGGGAAAGAAAAATACTCAAATTATGTAGTTTTTCTCTTATAACCGGAAGTTGTCGTTTTTGTTTCCGGTGGGACTGACATATTTCAAAACAACAAATAAAATGCTATAATGTGATGCAAAAATAATTTCAAAACAGAAAAGTTGAAATTTTCGATTTCTTTGATCACTTCCTGTGACGACCGGAAGTGACGGCGGACAATCTTAACCCAAATGGGCTCGCCTACTTATCAAGATCTATTACTCATATAAGTTTGGTGTCTTAATCTCTTACCGTTTCTGAGATATGACTCGGATAAAATCTTTTTGAAAAAAGCGAAAATCGGACATAACTGACGACCGGAAGTAAATTTTGAAAAAAATGAAAAAAAAACGCCTGAGCGTATTTTCATTTTCTATCATCCCTGAAAATTTCAGGAAAATTCGTCCAACCATCTCTGATTAGACCTTTACTCAGCACCCAGGTCCATTGCGCAATGATGTTTTCTTTATGTTCCAAGACATGCGTTAAGGACAGATGATACAAACAAAAAATGGATGCCTGGATTGGTATATATTTTTTGACCTAATTTCGTTGCAAATGATGCAAATGATAAATTTCTAGAATATCAAGAAATTGTAAATCTTCTGTGATGTTCAAAATTCTACCCTTCTGAAACCATCCTTATTATTCTATACAAATATTTTTACTTCAAATTCTATCTTTGTGCAACTTTGAATAAAAAAATTAAAAACTACGCGGTGAAACTTATTCATTTTGTTCATTAAAACATGACCCAAGTTGCTATTATCAAAACTTTTGGCAAAAGTTTGTTTGTATCATCTGTCCTAAAATAAAAGAGTCGCGTTATGTTTCGTAAAATATTGATTATTCACCATGTTAACGTTTTGGAAGGTTCCATAAAAACTGTGTTTTAATTTTGGTTCCCCTTTAAAAA
>NW_026925896.1:0-10721 GCF_032062105.1 Saccostrea cuccullata
GCTTTGTAGTCATTCATTTGTATTACAACTAACAGATTATCTGTGGTTCCTTTGCAAGCATGTATGCATGTCATTTATTATAAACATTCCCACTACAAATTAGTCACAAATACTGCTTTGTAGTCATTTGTCCTCAGTGACTTTCTAATGCCCACAGATGCCCCTTCAACCGAAATCTTATAAATCTTACATTAAATTACTTTTGATAAGTACAGTTGAAAGAGCATACAAGAGATATTTCCTAGATTACATTACAAAGAAGATTTACACAAGAGTACTACAGTTAATGGATTAAAGGAGCTTCCTGAACCCAAGGCATTTCAAAGCCCTTAATCACACATGGAGCAATACATTCAGACATCATCCTGAAGATACAAGATATTCCCGTATTTTTTGCTAGACTGATCGACGCAGAACACAGTTAACAATCGCGGGTGATGAAAACGAATGTGCAGCTTGGCTACACAAACAAGATTATCTTGTTAATTATTCTTGCAACATCGTAAGTAGCAATAAATTTTTTTTTGCAACCCCAAAGATCAGATGGACGTCAAGGGAGTCATATATTATCTTGTGTAAAGAGAAGCATTAAGGAGGATACTTAAACTTCATAAACTGTTACACTTTTTATCTTCTAACCTGCAAGGTATACAAACAAAAATGGTGGATCTGGTCATAAGCCAATGCTTAAGGGGGCCAGTATATGAGGCTGACTGTGAAATTCCCTGTCCCAGGTATACAGACTGTCTGATGAGCCCATCAAAAGATAAGAGTCAAAATATCCTAGTGTTAATATGTTAACCTGGTGCTTCTATACTGCCAATATGAACAGGTGAATGATTTATCACCCTTAATCCTTGCATCCTTGATTCTCTCGGAGGCAAAATTCTCTTATCAGGAATTTGACACATTTCATAACCTGCTTATCACTAGGTTTTTTGCATCTGCATATTGCAGTATTTTGTCAAAATTAAATGACTGTAAACCATGTACATAATGTACTTGATAAACTGACAAAACAAACCCTTTATTACAAGCATTTTGTGTTCACTCTCTCACAATCGTAAGCCATCATAAACACATATGCCACCAATAAAGAGTGACTTTTTTCTGTATGCAACAATTATGCAATTATTATGTGAACGAAGTATATCTTATCCTACACAAAGGCTCCATTAACACTAAAAATACACCACTTGTTCCAGACATTTCCAAGACAAAGAGTCACAATAACAGAAGGAAAGAATCTCCATTTTCTGTATTTTTAAGGGTATTACTCAGATTTGATTTGTTTACAGTAAGTGAGTACACTTTGAACAAGTACAGGGATGAGGACCTATACCTGTTATTGTGACTATATATTACCTGTACTGTCTTGTATTGTAGTAAGTGGTTATACCTGATACTGTAGTAAGTGGTTATACATGGTGATACATCATTACATGGTTATATCTCGTACTGTGGTAAGTGGTTGTGGTAAGTGGTTATATATGGTAATGTGGTAAGTAGCTGTACCTGGACTGTGGTAATTGGTTTTATCTAGTACTGTGGCAAATGGTTATACATGTACCTGGTCTTGTGGCACTTAGTTCTACTTTGACTATGGTAAGTGTTTTTACATGGTATTGTGGTGTCTACCACTTGGTACTTTGGTAAGTGTTTATTTATGGTATTGTGACATATAGCTCTACTTGGACTATGGAAAGTGGTAACAAGAACCTGTTACTGTGATAAAATTCCATATTTTTAAAAATAACTTAGTATATTGAGATAATTGGCTATACAACTTGGTACTGTGATTAATTTCTGTATCATAATATTGCAGCAAGAGGGCTAAGGATAACTTCAACAATACAACCTGTATTTTCTGGGAAGTTTATAGATTATAAAGACATTATCGCAAGTGGTTACACTAGTATGGTATTGTAGAATGGATGGACCAAGTTGGTACACTAACTTGGTGCTATAGTAAGTCTCTACTGGGTTTATCATCATGGTTTCTATATCATCATGGTACTATGGTTAAGTTTCTATATCATCATGGTAATATTGTAAGTTTCTATAACATGGTACTATGGTAAGTTTCTATAACATGGTACTATGGTAAGTTTCTATAACATGGTACTGTGGTAAGTTTCTATAACATGGTACTATGGTAAGTTTCTATAACATGGTACTATGGTAAACTAACCTGGTACTGTTGGAGGCACAAGAGTTCCAGTTCCACTGCCCTCCACGTCTCCTGAACCCTCATCTTGTAAAAAGTCCTCATCATCTTTCAATGTATTTTCTACAGACCTCTTCTGGACTACCACTTGTACATCATCAAACTCAAAGTCCTTCTCCTATTACAAATGATAAAGAAAATTAGAAAGTTGACATTGAATTAATTACAGGGAAAACCCTACCCCCTAATCAGGAACTATCATTTATTCCAATGGGTGGACAATGATGTTCAGTTGTTCACCTAGGAGATGTATGACTTTGCATCAAGACCATGTAAACTGAACTTTCTGGTGTGGAACTTACATGTATGGCTATAAAAACACAAGCTAAAATCACCTTGAACTATCAGAAATGACTTGGGGTCAAGTCATGACACACTATTCAAGTGTAACAGGTATGAAGAAGCAAATATGATGGCAGAACCAAAGATTCAAATCCAGGTCCCTGAATTGCTAGTAAGCTGCTCTACCAACTGAACAATCTGACCACCAGCAATAGAACCTTCCTGACTACAACATTTGTCCTCCCTCCTCAAAGGTCTTTGCCCTAGAAGACACCAACCCAGGCTCTTCCCTTGCAGGTAATTCACCTACCATTTCCAAGAGGTGGCATATGGCACCCAATGTAACAGAAAAGGAAGGAGAATGCAAAGGACAAGACCAAGCTTCCTGAATAGTCAGATAGCTCATTTGGTAGAGCACCTGCCTTGTGATTCAGGGGGCCCAGGTACAAATCCTGGGCTGGTCCATTGCACATTTTCTCCTCCTCAGTTGCATTTGTTGCCATGCCATGAACTGGAAGTAACAGCTAAAAGATCTGCCAGAGATCATTGTCTGTAGGAGGAGCAAAGGCCTTCATAGAAGGAGGATTGTGGAATTTAGGCAGGTTTTCTCAAGAGTGGCTAGATAGCCCAATCAGTAGAGCACCTGACTAGAGTTTCAGAGGGCCTATGCTTGAATCCTGTACCGATCCCTCACAATTTTCTTTCCCAGTTTCCACAACAATGTGAAATATGAGGTAAATAGCTACACAAGGCAAGTAGATAAAAAATTACTGAATGCAACTTTGCAAACTAGTTGAACAGTTATATTTTAAAACTTCTTCCCTAAATTACCACATGTATTAATCAACATTCTTATATTTTACGCACATGGTTCTAAGACTCAAACTTTGTTTATCTTCCTTGATTTTTTATTTTATATATTATAAAAGAGGGAAAAAAATGCTGCATGCAGGTTTTCTAAATCCCTTCTGGCCTAAAAATCACTTTAATAGCCTAGTGTCTTTTCTAGAATATGGGAAAAACACCTGCAAATCATACATTTTTTTCAGGCATATGCTTATGTTTCACAAGACACCTGGCTTGAGCGAGCAACTGCAATTCCCTGCACTTTTCAATCTCTTTATCCTCTCGTCAACAGAAAAATAATTAAAAGCTTAGTCAGACCTGCTTCCACATTACTTTATATCTTCACAGCATCTTATCCAGATGACTAATCTATTTACTCATTCAATAGCTGTTTTGTCTGGCTCCACATTTCTTTAATATTAAAAACATTGGCATTTTTATCCACTTGACTGAAAACCATGAAAAGTTATATACACAACAACATACATGATATTTTTCATGACATTAATTAATTCCGAAAGATTTTTTTTTTAATCTATACATGTAATCTGACAATTATTGAGAGTGTCTATTTTATCAGTAAGTGCCATCAAGATGCAAAGATCAGTATTGGATGAGGTTTTCAAATGAGCATTTTATTTTCTTCTACATCTATTTTCATGCAGCCACCTTCTCAAAGTAAATCTTTTGGAGCAAGTTCCTTTGGAATCAATAGGAATGCAGGTCATTTTTACCTTTTTCAAAAAAAGATCTCTTCAAACACATATTCTGATGCATCAGAGGATCATGGAAAGAATTAATACCAATATGAAAACCAGTTTCCTGTGGTTTTTATGGAACAATTAATACAGCTTCTTTACAGATTGTGTGGGAAAAATAAAAAATTTTACTTCATATTAAGACTTTGGCAGTAACATACAGTACCCTTAACATTCCTATTCCACCTACATATAAAAAAATATTTTTAATCAACTCAGGATATTGTGTAATTTATGCAGAGTCTATTATAAATATATGCTACGGAATCGCTACCTTGATATTATGAACTGCCAGAAGACATATCATACAAATAAAGCTGGCAATCTCTCCAATTTTCACTCCATCTCTCTTTATCAAATCAGCTTCTTATTCAAGCTGATAAGCAAATGACCTGATAAGATTGGCAGATAACTGCTTTATAAAACAAGTCATAGAGAATTAAGCCTGGCAAGTGTGTAACTAAATTGATCTATGGTCCCAGGCATTGTGGTGTGGTCACCCTATTGGTTTTACAACCCTTTGGTCACACTATTGGGTTGACCATCAGTTTACAGATCATTTAACAATTTCATGGTACGTAGATCCCAAAATGCCTGGGAAATAGGTAGGCATTTGGTATCTAATCCACCTGGTACAATAAACCTCCAGAATTTAGTGAAAAATGAAATTGGTTTGTTCACTTTAGACAGTTCTCATTAGAGAGTGGAAAACTTCGAGTGCCTGTTTCCAGCATTTAAAGCAAAAATGTTTTTAATCAGTTGCCATCTATTTTGTGATATACCAAATAAATGACGTCTTTCTCCCATATTCATGTCTTCTACTTCATTAGGTGTGTACATTTAATTTAAGCAAAAATGATAACAATTTAACAAAACAAATACAGAAAAGGTAGCAGAATTCCAATATTGATTGGGGGAGGGGGTTAAATCAGAACAAAATTTTAACTGTGACTGAAGAAAAAATGATTTAGAACTTGTCTACTCCTTGATTCAAGACATGTGCAAAGCTCTACATGAAATAACAATTTTGCAGTGAAGCTCCTACAGAAATAATTTAACATTAAACCTGTTTCAACTGTAAAGCACTGTATCAAACATTTGTACAAAGTTTCATTGTTCATGAACAGTAGCTATCTCCCTCAATTTATGAGGTTCCTTTCCCCTAAATGCTGAGCATACATATTACCTATTTTCCATGCTTTTCACCCAGACTTCATTTCGTCCAAGATAAATAACTTTATTGGTAAACTCTGGTAGTTTTTATTTATATTGGAAATACATATATTTTTCTATTTAGCTTTTTACTACAGCAGATATCCCCACTGGTAGTAAATTAGTTGTATGTAGAGAAAACAGATGCTTAGCCAGCAGGTTTTTACTTCTAGACCACACCAACTCAGCATGTTACATTATTAAGCCAATTACACTGTTGGTTTAATTTTTACTTCACCTTTTTCCTTTATTTTCGATTTTCTAGGTTGCGCATTCAGAAGAATACTGCCCTAATTATCAACTGTGCAGTGTTACTCTGAGAAAAAAAAAGATTTTATTTCAAACATTTGGATAATGTTAGTTTTTCACTTTCATTCGCTCCCCACTTAAAAGTGCTAATCATGCTAATAGTGAAGAATTTTTTTTTTCAAAGGATTTATGCACAGTTGATGAAATGCCACCTATTTACACTAATTAAAAATACTATTTGACTTAAATCACTGTTGCAAAATCAAATATGATATCAAAAATTACCACAAAAAAGTCAATTTTTGTTTTTTTTAAAGGAGGTCAATTATATTTATACAAATATTTACTAATGTTCTTAAACAAATACCCCCTTCAGATGGCACGTGTTAATCATCAAAAAACTGACAGGTAATTTGGAACAACAGATAATTGTTTAGAGTTTAGGTTACAAAAAACCAGAAACATTCAGAATAGAGAGAGCGATCTTTTGGCTAAGCGAAAATGATGAAGTATGCGCAAAATGCACACAGTCGCTAAGGGCTCAACAGACTTTTCCAGATTTGTTTAACTTTAACAAACTCTGTGAATGAAAAGTTTAAATTGCAATTAAAAGCCCCCCAAGATCAAGTAGAGCGTTGACTTTCACCTCCAGAGAAAGGGGTATATCCATTCATTTTTGTCAACTCTGCGTAATTTAATAGTTTAATTACAGGCAATTACAACTTACCGACGATTCCCCATTCACAGTTCCTTGAACAATAACCAACACAAAGACTAATCCTATGAACAGCCCGTGGGGTAGCGACTTAGCAGCCGACATCCTCTGCTAAAGAGGTGCAAACTTTTTCCCCACCGTGAGGACTCTTGGCTAATATAACGATCCGTGACTTTGCTCTGTGAAGAAGAAAACAAACGTTCTCTGTTTAGTGCATTCGCCTCAAGAAAAACATCGCAGGTCTCTCTCTCTCCGCCTTCTAGCACAGAAGTGATACTCTGCAACTCTTACCGCGGTTGGTCGCACGCCCTCGTACACACACACGTGAAGTAGATTCCACCGGGTGACCTAAATAAGTTCGTTACCAAGAGTTAATTGTTTCTGAAACTTCAATAATGCAATTAACATTCTTGTCATCTTTTCTTTCTTTGTTTATTAAGTGGCAAATACTTCAAAATTACTGTTTATGAGTAAAAATATTTCACGCGACATCTAAATGACATTTGCAGACTGATAAGGTCGGTGACCGAATTACCATGATCATACGGGTAGCATTGGCGAGGCGATTTTTTTATGGGGGTCAATAACTGTAAACCAATTTTAACTACAATAGTCGTTGTTTAGGAGGGTGTTCCTGTTTTCATTTTTCATTACATAGTTTCTCCATGACTGACGCACTGCGAGCCACCACTAGACAGAAAGCAGTGAATTAGCAATGGGGTGGGGGTGGGGTGGGGCAGCCAGTAAAAAAGTTTCAGCTTACCTGAAATTTAAACTTGAGGTGAGAAAGAAATAAAGTTGTCTATATCGAAAACTATTTTCCCCTTATTTGATCATGGTGATTATTCTATAACAAAAAATTGCCTGTGTGTGCGTGGGGGGGGGGGGGGGGAGGTCTAGTCACTTTTGATATACCTGAAATATATATGAAAGCCCAAGCACTAACTGTCTAAAAGCAGTTAAAAGGCAGCTACTTTTGTTATTTATTTTTATAAAAGTGGTTCAAACTCCAAGGTCAAGAGGTCAAATTTAGTGGTACACAAAGACAGGACTTGTCACAAGGAATACACCTGTGAAATATGAAAGCCAGTGCCCCACCCACTCAAAAGCTATAAGCAAGCTTAATTTTTTGCAGACAGACAGATAGACAGACGGACGGACAGGACAAAAGCTATATACCCCCGAATCTTCGATAACGGGGACATAATAAGAAATATTTTTGTTTTGGATTTTGTTAAGCACTAAGACAGGTGCTCTTATCATAACGTCATAATCAGAGAAAGATTTCGCGCATGCATGACATTAAACTTTAATATCCCATAAGATATGAAAATGAGAAATATTGCTTTTATTAAACAAATATCTTCCTTTATGTTTTATTATAATTTATTTTATCATTATTATTTTAAATTTTTCTTATTTGGGAAAATCCCCCCTCCTCCAAATTCGACAATGATAGATCATGTCTAGCCTTGTAATAATCACCTTGACACTCCGTTTGATCGGGGTAACGCTTGACCTTTCCTTCCACTATCAGATCGTTTATTGCTTACTTAGAATCATAAATTACATTTTCATGAAGTCTGACTTCATTTGGATTGGTTGATATTACATCATAGGAATAAAAATGTAAAATTTACAACAGAGAGCGAAAATATTTTTATTGAATATCGTTGGCCTCTTTGCCTGACACCCGGAACAAATCATTCAAATAGAATTTAAAATTCTTTTAATGCACAGTTAACTGTAAAGTAAGAGATCTCCTCCATTCACCCTTTCCAAAGCAACTCTCTCTCTCTCTCTCTCTTCTCTGCGCACACCCGCATAAAAAGTCAAATTTAAATTAAGTGTTTATTGTTTGTTTGTTTGTTTGTTTTTTAACCAAAAGGCTTTATTTAGCGATCTTTGGTTAAAAATGAATTATTCAATTTCTTGAAAAAAAGGGGGGGGGGTATACAAAGAAATGAAAATCAACCGAGTTTGGTTTGGAAATTAGTTTTACACGGTTTCCGGATTGATCGTCAATGACGCTTATTTTTCACAATATTTATTTGGAGAACGTATTCATGTATTTACGATCGATGTAAACTTTTCTTTTCACATTTCGTATGTATTGTAAAATCAACTTGAACTGATTCCTTATTTTCTATAAATTCTGACATGCTTTGACGTATAATTTTTAATTACTGAGCTGAGTGAAGATGAAAGACACATTGGAAATGGATTTGAGACCAGTTACCAATCTGTATTCGTCAAGAATAGCTGAATGGAAAGACAGAGAGTTACAGCTGTCTCGATTACATGAGGAAATGTAAGAATTTTAGGGTGATTTGAGATGAAATTATCTGATAGTAGATGGATGTTAGACTGAAGGAGTGTAAATTAATTTATGATTTTATTTTCTTATACTAGTAATTTGTTTTATAAATACTCAACTGTATCTCTGAATGAATGATATTATGGTCAAAGGTGGTGAAAAATCAAGTCTCAACTGGGACTTGAACCCAGAGCCTCTGGCATACTGTGCCAACACTCTAACCACTGAGCTATTGAGACCCAACATATTGACTGACTTTCACATACCTGTGAACCTGGTGACATATTTAACGATCTTTGATTAAAAATAAATTATTAGATTTCTTGATAGGGGCGAGGGGGGGTTAAGCAAAGAAATGAAATCACGACTTTAGTTTGGAAATGCTGTGAGGCATGTCAATGACGCTTATTTTTCCAATAAGGGAATAGTGTAAACTTTTCTTTTCTCATTTCTTATGTTTTGTAAGATCAGCTTGAACTGATTCCTTATTTTCTATATATTCTGACATGCTTTGACGTATAATTTTTAACAGACAGGTGGTGAAAAAAAAATGGATTTCAGTAACCTCTGTACTCAAACCCAGCTATGGAAAACCTCTATTACATACAATTAGTTAATGTGTATTATTTTGATATTTTCTCTTCAGAAGTGGAATTAATTAGCATTTTTTTTGCCTGGTTCACACATAAAGGTTTATGTACAGTTGCTAGTATTCTCAAATCCCATAAAGCCTCTACTTTGTGATCATAATTCAATACATTTTTTTTAGGGAGAGGGGGGGGTGTAGTGGATCATGTAAGGATAACTTTATCAATAGTCTGTCTGAGAAGAGTCATGCTTTCAACCAGAATAAAAATGCTTGCAGGCAACATCTGTGTTGAACACACAGTTGTTTGCTTAAAACTGATTATTCCTATAAATGTAGTCCAACTCTTATAAATGGAAGTGAGAAAATTATTATGCCATCTATGATAGTGAAATTCTTAGGAAAACTGCATTCTTGAGAAGAAGTGTCTCTCATTTTCAATATATGGCCTCCGCTCTACTGCTAGTTGGACAGGAGGGGTACTCAGACATTTTGCCTTACATCAATGCTCTCCCCAATAGTTTGTCAATCTCTAACTACTACCTGTCTTTATTTATAGGTTTAAGATACCTAATAATATATCATTTTTGCTTGTTATTACATATCATATACATGTATACATCAATGGTTATATTGCTTAATGCTTTTTACCAGAGTTATAAGGTATAATACATGCTCATGTAACTCAACCAAATGCCTGCTAAAGAATCCTTCATTCATCCTTATACTTTTTTTCTATCATACTTAACCTTGTTCTGACCTTATTCATCTGATAAGTCAGCATATCTTCAGACCATTATTATTTTGGGTGTGAGCATAATGCCAGTTCCTTCTGATTTAAGATATACACATTTGTTTGTATTTTTTATCTCTCTTCCTTATCATATGTTCTCTAATTTTACAATAACATGATTTTTACGATTATATTGTTTGAATTTTTTGTTTACAGAGTAGGAAAGAGGGAGACTCACTTGAATTACAGTATAGCTTACTCAAAAAACAGAGCAACAAGACTCCAAACCACTGAGCTTGTAGATATAGAAAAAGCACGTCATAGGAATGAAAAATACTTACAGGTTATTAATCAATAAGAACTTAATTTCTTGTGTGTGTATTTCTTGAGATAATGGGGATGCCAGAAAAAAAGTTATGACCAATAAGACCATGACTTAAAATTATGTTTTGAAAAATACATATATTGCTATTTATTCATGAAAAATAATTTATATAAAATACTTTGCAGGTTTTTTCAAGATCACATGTACTGATGTATAAAGTTTAATTTGTATATATTTAGTTCTTATTTTATCCCACTTTCAGAAAATGAAGAGAAATAGTTTGAGCTAACAGTCTGAAAGTAAAATTTCATCTAAGTACAATAATTATCAATATTTTTAATTCAATTAAGGTATTATTTTTTGTTTATCTTTTCATTAAGGATTTAATGTCAATTGGTGAGAACTTAAAGGTAGAGGGAGACAACCCAATAAGTCCCAGACTGGCTACTCTTCAGGTGAGTGTAGATACTT
>NW_026925897.1:0-10633 GCF_032062105.1 Saccostrea cuccullata
TAAACTAACCTTTCCTATTCTTAATTATGAAATGTCAAGATATCAAATACTCAAAGACTGTAAAAAAACAATTGGTGTTAATTTTCCAGAGGTATGTTTCAAATTTTAATGTGTAAAAAAGAGAAAAAAAAATCTGATATTTTGTATATAAAAATAAATCCTGCTCAAAATCCTACTTCCACCTCCCCGTGGTGAGCAGGGGGCAACGGGCATACGAATGCCCGGCTAACGGAAGAGGTATCAGAATGGATTTTTCCCCAATATATATTCCCAGGCCCTTTTTCTTGATTTCATCGTAAAGCTCCTATGATTTTGAACACTTTTCGTTCAACAACTGTTGAGAGATTCTTTTTCGTTTTCGAGTTATTTGCAAAAGAAATATTTAGGGGACAACCCTTCAACTCCCTAACGGGGACGTTTAGCAAAAAATGAAAGTTTGCATATTGTTCAGAACATTAATTTGAACATCTCTTGTTCAATATAACGTATCAAAACATTTCTCTCTTTCGAGATATAAAGCGTCAAAAGTTTAGCATTCTGGCCCCTTATGGCCCCTTATTTTGTACCATACGACAAAAAAAATCATAATATATAGTTGTAAATGGTTTAGATAAACATCTTTGCTTCAGTAATGTATAACAAAATATAAACTGATAAAGAGTTATTGATTAAAGACTTTTGGTCCCTTTTGGCCCCTTAATTGAGTTCCCAGCCCCTTTTTCTTGATTTCATAGTAGAGCTCTGATGATTTTGAACACTTTTTGTTCAACAACTGTTCAGAGATTCTTTTTCGTTTTCGAGTTATTTGCAAAAGAAATTTTTAGGGGCCAACCCTTCAACTCCCTAACGGGGACGTTTAGTGTAAAATGAAAGATGGCATATTATTTAGAACGTTATTTTGAACATCTTTTGTTCAATATAACGGATCAAAATATTTCTCTCTTTCGAGATATAAATCGTCAAAGGTTTAGCATTCTGGTCCCTTGTGGCCCCTAATTTTGTACCATACGACAAGAAAATCATAATGTATAGTTGTAAATGACTTAGATAAACATCTTTGCTTCTGTAATGTATAACAAAATATTAACTTATAAAAAGATATCGATTAAAGACTTTTGGTCCCTATAGGGGATTTGAGTTCCCAGCCCCTTTTTCTTCATTTCAGCTTAAAGCTCTTATGATTGTGCACACTTTTCGTTCAACAACTATTCAAAGATTCTTTTTCGTTTTCGAGTTATTTGCAAAAGAAATATTTAGGGGCCAACCCTTCAACTCCCTAATGGGGACTTTTAGCGAAAAATGAAAGGTTGTATATTGTTCAGAACGCTATTTTGAACATCTTTTGCTCAATATTACTTATAAAAATATTTCTCAATTTCGAGATATAAAGCGTCAAAGATTAAGTATTCTGGCCCTTTCTGGTCCCTAAATATGTACAATAAGACATAAAAATTATCATGTGTAGTGTAAGATTGTTGAGATAAATATTTTTGCTTCAGTAATGTATAACAAATGTTTGACTGCAAAAAAGTTATTGGTTAAAGACTTTTGGCCCTTCTTTGTCCCTAATGTGATGAGTTAGCACTTTTCTCATCATATCATATGAAAGATCTTGTCATTCTGCACAAACATTGTTCAGTGTGTTTTCACAAAATATTTACACTTTAAGAGATATAATGCAAAATGTCTCAAAAAATCAGTCATGATTTGTGTCCTATATTTTGACCCCTACCGAGCTTCCATACTAGGCACTTCCGCAAGATTTGAAAGTATGGGTGCAAAACTACAATATGTCGTCTATTAGTCCTGAAAAGGACAACATTCTAGCTTTTGTCGTTTTTGAGTTTTTGTGTCGACAAAATGGTCACTAAAAATTCGATTAAAGGGCGATAACTTCCGACCGGAAGTGATTTTTCAAAAAATAAAAAAAATATGAATAAGGTTTAGTTCACAATACATCATTCCTGAAAACTTCAAGTCAAGGTCTTCCGTCCAATTCTTGATAAGATGAGAAAAGATTTTGATTGAGATTTTCATTCAAAAATAATGATTTACCACAGTCTGTACAAAGACATTGAACATTAAAGACTTTAAAAATCGGCTTTTGGCCCCTAACAGCCCCTAATTTTAGGTATCAGCCCTTTTTCTTCATATCATCTTAAAGCTCTAAAGGTTTTGATCACTTTTTGTTCAACAACTGTTAAGAAATTCTTTTCGCTTTTTGAGCTATTATCAAAAGAAATATTTGGTGGCCAACCCTTCAACTCCTTAATGGGGACGTTTAGCAAAAAATGAAATGATGCATATTGTTTAGAACATCATTTTGAACATCTTTTGTTCAATATTGCTTATCAAAATATTTTTCCCTTTCGAGATATAAAGCGTCAAAGATTAAGCATTCTGGCCCCTTGTGGCCCCTAATTATGTAACAAACGACATAAAAATCATAATATATAGTTGTAGATGGTTGAGATAAACATCTTTGCTTCAGAAATGTATTACAAAATATTAACTGATAAAGAGTTATCGATTGAAGACTTTTGGCCCCTCTTGGCCCCTAATTTGAGTGCCCAGCCCCTTTTTCTTGATTTCATCTTAAAGCTCTTATAATTTTGAACACTTTTTGTTCAACAACTATTCAGAGATTCTTTTTCGTTTTCGAGTTATTTGCAAAAGAAATATTTAGGGGCCAATCCTTCAACTCCTTAAAGGGGACGTTTAGCGAAAAATGAAAGGTTGTATATTGTTCAGAACATTATTTTGAACATCTTTTGTTCAATATTACTTATCAAGATATGTCTCACTTTCGAGATATAAAACGTCAAAGATTTAGCATTCTGGCCCCTTGTGGCCCCTAACGATGTATCATACGACATAAAATTATAATATATCGTTGTAGATGGTTGAGATAAACATTTTTGCTTCAGTGATGTATAACAAAATATTGACTGATAAAGAGTTATCGATTAAAGACTTTTGGCCCCTCTTGGCCCCTAGTGTGATGAGTCAGCACTTTTTTCTTGATATGTTATGAAAGATCTTGTCATTCTTCACAAATATTGTTCAGTATGTTTTCACAAAATATTTATAGTTTAAGAGATATGATGCAAAATGTCTCAAAAAATCACTCATAATTCGTGTCCTAGATTTCGACCCCTACCGAGCTTCCATACTAGGCACTTCCGAAAGATTTGAAAGTACAGGTGCAAAACTACAATATGTCTTCTATAAGTCCTGAAAAGGACAACATTCTAGCTTTTGTCGTTTTTGAGTTTTTGTGTCGACAAAATGGTCACTAAAAATTCGATTAAAGGGCGATAACTTCCGACCGGAAGTGATTTTTTAAAAAATGAAAAATATGACTAAGGTTTAGTTCATGATACATCTTTCCTGAAAATTTCAAGTCAATCCAGCCAAGCATCTCTGAGAAATCGTCTGCACAAAAATGTGTAAAGAAAAAAATAATAATAATAATAAAAGTGAAAAAGAAACAATAGAATAATAGAAGGGTCTTCCGCTGGAGACGGAAGACCCTAATAATAATAAAGGTAAAAAAGAAACCGAAGAATAATAGAAGGGTCTTCCGCTGAAGACGGAAGACCCTAATAATAATAATAAAGGTAAAAAAGAAACCGAAGAATAATAGAAGGGTCTTCCGCTGAAGACGGAAGACCCTAATAATAAGAAACAGAGTAAAAACAATATGTTCCCCAACTTCGTTTGGGGAACATAATAATAACTAGAGCAAAGCTCGTTGCAAAGCAACGAGTAGGTCTTCCGTCATGTTTGACCGGAATTGGCTTTCATTTTAAACAGAAATGAGAAATAACGTCCAAAAATGGTTTGATTCCACTAAATCCATGTTAATTATTGCAAAAATAAGCCATTTTTTGTTACTTCCGGTTTGACCGGAAGTGACGACGACGGACGGAAAATTAATTATAATGCTCCCAGAGACATATGTTACCAGAAAACTTGTCAAGAACGGCAAAAATACGCGTTTTCCGACTACTTCCGGTTTGACCGGAAGTGATGACGCCGGACGTATTTTGACGACTTCAGTAGATTAAGCTTGACATTTTAGACAATTTTGTTTCTTTGACGAATAACAAATTCTCAATACTTTTTGAGATAAAAAGGAAAAACTTTCGGCCCCTCCAGGCCCCTGATTTAAGGGGCCAGCCCTTTTTTCGAGATGTCATTTGAAAGATCTTAAAATTCTACACTTTTTTGTTCTACATGCTTTAACAAAATATTTCTAGGTAAAAAGTTATTGTTGAAAAAGTGCTTAAAATTTTGAAATTCTTGATAGGACTATTTTCGGGCCAAAGCGAGCGTCGGCGCTTCGTACTTCCGGTAGTTGTCATATACTTAGTGCACTTCTCCAAAGGTTGCTCTAGCATCACTGAAAATTTCAAGCTTCTGTGTAAAGTGCTTTTTGAGAAAACTGCCGGACAAAGTGACCCTCTAAAATTCACTAAATTGCAGGAAACTCCGAACCGGAAGTGACGTCATCAAAATAAAAAAATATATATCTAGATTTTTTGATGTTCTATCAAACCTGAATGTTTCATGAAAATCGATCAAGCCGTTTTCGAGAAATCGCGCGTACAAAATCGGTAAGAAAAAAAAACAATAATAATAAAAATAGTGGAAAAGAAACCTAAGAAAAACAATAAGGTCTTCCGCTGAAGACGGAAGACCTTAATAAGAAACAGAGTAAAAACAATATGTTCCCCAACTTCGTTTGGGGAACATAATTAGGTTTAAAGCAGAAACTAAGGGCTTTGAAATACATTTTTAGTTTTTAAAAAAAAACGTAGTTCATAGATTAATTGAAGGAAAAAATACATATCTCGTAAAATGTAAGCCTTTGATCTTTGAATCTGTTTCGGTTTTGTGCTGATTGCAATTGATAAACATTTCTTCATCTCATTGATCTGCCTTACGTCAAGGGCCTAGATATAGAATAATTTACCAGTCTGACACACATTTAATACAATTTATTCCATCGTCGAGGGTATATTTAAGTACCCAGGTAGCACAAAACATTTTCAAAACATTTTATTGGTGTTGTAAAAAGGTTTTTTCGAAACATTTCAGAATAAACATTTTAAAAATGTTTTTAAAACATTACCTCTTCTCATAATAACATTTTTAAAACATTTTTAAAATGTTTTCAAGAAGCTTATGATTAAATCCTTTTGGAACATTTTTCTAAAATATTTTTGAAACGTTTTAAAAATGTTTCAAAAGGTATGCTTAGCTTTCAAATATCAAAGATTTTTATATTACGTTTTAAAAACGTTCTAAAAACATGAAATGAAACATTCTTTTCCATAAATCTGAAACATTGCATGAATACGTTTCTGAAACATTTGGAAGGAACGTTGTCAAAATGTTTTTGAAACATTCTTAATTCATTTAAGGAACATTTTTCTTAAAATATTCTAAGGGTACGTATAGCTTCCAAATATTAAAGATTTTATAAAAGGTTTTAAAAACGTTCTTAAAACATGAAAGAAACATTCTTTTTCTGTAAATCAGAAACATTGCACATACGTTTTTGAAATATTTTTAAGGAACATTTTAAAATATTTTTAAAACATTCTTAATATCGCTGTTAGTTAAAAACATTCAATTCCGGATATTTTTCGGACTAGGCAGTGAAAATATGCTATTTAAAACATTAACTAAAATAATTATTTTCACCACAATTGAAACATTTTAATTATAGTTTTTGTAACATTTTTTGGAAACATTTTCAAAATGTTTCTGAAACATTTATGTATTTGGGGCATAATTTAATTCATAAAGTAACTTTAAGAGTATGTTGTGAAAAAGATTTTAGAACATTCAATTTAATGTGTTTTCTTTTTTTAAAGACTTCATTTTTCATTGCTGCAACATTTTTTAATGTTATTTTCAAAATGTTCTTAAAACATTCAAATAATGTATGATTGCGATTTTCCTAAAATTCAGTTTATGAAGAAAAAAAGAATACAGGCACGTAGCATCGTTTTTGAAAGTGGGGGGGGGGCAAACAGAGAATTTTTTTTTACTTACCTGAAAAAAATTGACAAGCAAAAAAAAAAAAAAAAATTAAAAGTCCTTTGATTAAAACAAATAAAAAATCCAACAATAGGCAAACAAAAAAATTTTAAAATATAAATAAATGTATAAAATCATATTAAGCATTTAATAAAACTCTTGATGTCTTTTTAAAAAAATGTTCTTCATCAAATCTATGATCCACTCCCAGAATTTTACTCTGAGGCATTAGATAGGGATTGGCACACTGGTCAGTTTCAGTGTCATGATAACCTATTATGCAATTTTCCTGCTGGGCAGCGCGTTACAGAGTATAGTGGTTTGCTGCTTATCTAGGCCAAATTTTGAATTCTGGTTAACAAGATGTGCGCGCTTACTTTGTGCCGATTTGAATGAGAAGACTTTGCACCATAAAACCACAATAATAACCTCGGGATTTATTAACTTTAAATGGTAAGAATTATTCCTTTATCATAGACTTTAAAAGATCATTTAAAAATGACTTTTATACTACCAGTGCATGATCAATAACTCTGTACAAATGTATGTAGCAATGACATATAGCGTTAAGGTTATATACATGTATTTGATTTGAATATTTCATTCTTAGGGCAACACAATATTATTATATCCTTGATTTAAGTATTCGTTGTCTTTGTGGAATGTTAATCATCAAACAATATGCTGATTTAAAAATGACATTTCTCTTCAGCATGGTGTTGGTTGCATCATCCGTATTTTCAAATTCCCACATTCAAAAGGCCCTCCTTTGGTGAAGGCAAAGGTGTACGTAAATACTATTACTCTTCAATAATATTGTCAAAGTAATTATTTTTCTGCTTTTTTTCAATGCAAATGAGGAAAGAACTTTAAATTTGATATAATTACTTAAAATATTTTTCGAATATTTTCATTGATCGTCTTAAGATACATTAGATGTAGAACGCTGATACAAACACAATTTTCCTTATCTTTACAGGTTGTGCTATTCTTTCCGAGGGGCAGATTCCTTATCAGCCTTTTCAGTGTATGTGATTCTAACTAAGTCTTATAGATCCGCCACTCTGTTCGACCTATACAGTGAACATAGGATTTCTGTGATTCTGTTTTTTAAATTCAGTGAATGGATTAGACGCTGTTTTCACCCTTTAAAATCCCGGTGACTTGAAAGAAAATAAATTAAAATTTGTACCGAGAATGGAATTTAAATGTGATTAACATATTGAATATGTGTTTGTATTAAAGGTTCAAAAATTAAATATAATTTGTGTTTATTTCTTTTAAAATATAAACATATTTTTATTTAATGAGAAAAAGTAAAATTTCAGGAAAAATACTTTTGTAAGCTCGGCTTGAATGTTTTGAAAACGTTTTAAAAACCAAACAAATTAAGCGTGAATGAAACATTTTTGAAAATGTTTTTGTTACATTTTAAAACAATGTTATGATAACATTTGTTGAAATATTTCGTAAAATGTTTTAAAAACATTTAAAAAAACCATACAAAATCACGTGATTAAAACATTGTTGAAAAATGTTTTCGTAACATTTTAAGAAAATGTTCCGGAAACATTTGCTGAAATATTTCACCAAAATGTTTTAAAAACGTTTAAAAAACCATACAAATTCACGTGATTAAAACATTATTGAAAATGTTTTTGCAACATTTTAAGAAAATGTTCTGACAACATTTTGCTGAAATATTTCACTAAAATGTTTTTAAAACGTTTAAAAAACCATACAAAATCACGTGATTAAAACATTTTTAAAAATGTTTTCGCAACATTTTGAAAATGTTTTAAAAACATTTTTAAAATGTTTTTGTGTTAGCTGGGTAAATCCCCCGACATCTGTCGGTCATGTGATATAAACAACTAAGAACGTGTGTAAACAAGCTAATTACGTCCGAAAACAAGGAAAATTTCCGCCAAACTGGCGCAAAAAACGTGTAGAAAAATACAAAAAATTCTTTGAAAAAATAAAATACATAAAATACGATGTAAATTTGAAAATAAGAATGAAACAATTTATTGCTTAAAGACAGATTTAACGAAATCTTTTCAAAATATAATGCAATATTGACAGTAAATATTTCAAACATACAATGTAATCACTATATTTTTTAAACAAAAAAAATTCCAAATAGAGTGCTAAGGCGGATTTAAATAGGTATTATCAAATTGTGTTTACAAGATATCAAAACTTTCATATGATGTTAAGAATTCCAATTCATCTTTTTTACCCATCTCTTGGGAATTGATAGAATTTGAATGTTCATTGTCACTTTTTAAATGCATTCCCTTTTTGTGAAGTAAAATATGTGCAACTTGTACTTTAAAGAATCGGTTTGCTGTTGTTGTCTAAAAGGGACATTCAAGTGCACTTCGATTAGGCTTTATAAAGTATTGATGACATGTTCTGATGATGAAATTAAAATTGTACATAAATCAAACATCACTAATTGAAAACTAAATGTAACAAGACAGGCGAGATAATCGATATATAGCCGCGTTAATAATTCATTTATGTTGTTTACTTGAATATTAGATGTCATGAAAGATAATTTTACTTTCAAATGAAATTTTCATTTAAATACAAGATGTGTTTGTGAAACACTGATGCCCCCATAGGGCAGCTTTTGTCAAAAAAGACGAGATTTAAAAAAAAAACTTTAAAAACTTCAAGGTCAAGGTCAAATGGTCAAAATTGTTGGTATATAAAGAGAAAGTTTTTTCCCACAAGAAATGCACATGTGAAATATGAAAGCCCTAATACTAACTGTTCAAAAGTTATGGCCAAGGTTAAAAGTTGTTTTTTTTTACAAAGTGGGTTTAACTCTAAGGTCAAGGTCAACAGGTCAAAAATATTTATACCAATGGAAAGGAAAGTGTCATAATGAATTTAAATGTGAAGTATGAAAGCCCTAGTATTAACTGTTCAAAAGATTTGGCCAAGCTGAAAGGTATATATGGTGTATCGGAGCTAAAAAATAAAAAAAATACGAGTTTGAGTGTAGATGAACATAATATATATTTTTTATTTACAGTGTGCGGTCAAATTAAAATTTCACCAATTTTTAACTTGAATAACCCAACCTTTCTTAAGTTAAACTGACTTTAAACTGTGTCCGCCATTTAAATGCGGAGACGGAAATAAATCGGTTATTGTTTAAGATTTCTAATATCTATGAAACGCGATTGATTTTTGAATTGTGTAATTTACAGGAGAGTCATATCTTTATATAAAGAAATAAAATAAATAGAAAGATCTTTTTAATTTTAGTTAGTCTGAACTTTTCAAGAATACGCCATATGTAATTTTAAAGTTTGGTAATTTTTTTTGTAAAAGTTGGTCAAACTCCAAGATCATGATCAAGAGGTCAAAGGAGATGGGGGACAAGACGTGCAGAATGCCTATAGCTTCAGATATTAAAAAATCATATTCAGTTTGTGAATTGAGTATCTAAATTAAGTTCTCACTATTGAAATTTAAGAAATTTTGAAAAACAAACATTTTCTGAGAGAAAAAAATCTCGGGAAAAAATATTCTTTTGCAAAAATATAAGATAATATTCGTGGGATTCGAACTCTAGCAATAAAAATCCGGAGTATCATACTGCTTTCAGACTAATGCGCTAACCACTACGCTTCATGGTTCATGGTGAGATGGGGCCCCATCAGATCACAAACATGTTTGTGATATGACCCTTGATTTAATGGACTTGAAGTATATTTCTCGGAAAGATGCGAATTGTATGTAATAAAAGTGTACTTTTAAGGTATAGTGGGTCTTTGCTCTATAATTTTGGAAACCTAAATATGTATGTTTGTATAAAAACTTTGAGGATTAACGTTCAAAAAAATGGAGCGAAGACCCACTAATATTGAAAAGTTTTGTTAAAGTATCAGAAATTGATCTTTTTCGTTCTTTTTAGTGTGTGTATGCTTTTTCATAGGCAAATAATTTCAGTGTTTTTGAGATTTTTGTAAATGATGGAGATCTTTACGATGGCCGATAGCGGCCGTCCATAGGCGTCGGAACCGGGGGGGGGGGGGGGGGCTAGGGGGCTGTAGCCCCCCACTTTTTTTCCAGATATACACTTAGTATAGACATTGAACATATCTTCGTAAGTTTAGCCTCCCCCCCCCCACTTTCCACTGATACGTCTTAGTATAGGTTAAAAATAGGTAAAATGGTGGTGTCTGGAAGAAAATTGGAGTTCGAACCTTACCCCCCCCCCCCCCGAAATAGGATTTTCGTGTTTGGGAAATAGCAATTTCCTTTTTTTTTTTTTTTTGCTTGTCAGGTTTTTTTGGAGGTACAAAAAAAATATTTTTTACACTTAGCCCCCCCACTTTCAATTTGCTTCCGACGCCAATGCCGTCGATTTACACTGATGTAATGTGTGTAACGTGTACAACATTTTCAACGAAACCCAATGACAACTTACACTTGAAACAAAAAGTGTACAAAGTGTACAGCGTCATTGCAAAATTCCTTGTACACTCTACACCAACTTTTGTGTACAGTGTACATTGAAAGTTTCATGTACACTCTACATCTAAAGGTGGTATCAAGTAAC
>NW_026925898.1:0-10458 GCF_032062105.1 Saccostrea cuccullata
GAAATAATCCTCAGGTAGTGTAGATTCAAGTTTGTTCAAATCATGACCCCCGGGGCTAGGGTGGGGCCCAAATGGCAGACCAAAGTTTTACATAGGAATATATAGGGATCGAAACCTTTTAAGATCTTCTTTTCATTTACTTCAAAGCCATGATTAGTAATATTTATATGGAATCATCCTTAGGTAGTGTAGATTCAAGATTGTTCAAATCATGATCCCCTGGGGGATGGGGGTAGAATTTAAGCCCCCCCCCTCACCTCAGTAATTTACTTTCAGTTCTGATCTGATATGTGCTTTTCCCTAGCCGATGTGCTCAGGTGAGCGCTGTGGCCCCTGGGCCTCTTGTTTTATATTATTTTCTGTCACTTATTGGAAGTTCTTGATTGATGAAATAAGAAAAAATGTAAAGATCTTCAAATTTTTGTCAATATATCAATCTGAAGTTGAGATAGATTTATTATTAGCAATACAATCTATGAATTAGTATTCATGAATAATAGCTATGTGTAGTACTTTTGTGTCATGTCTGTTGGTATATTGTGTCAATGGAGTATTATGGATTTTTGGGGAGTTAATTTTAGGTAAATTTTATTATTGACCATGTAAATAATGCTATTATATAAAATAAATAAAATGATAAAATTACAGTCTGATTCACTGATCAATTGCACAATTTAGGGCCAAGATTATTTGATGAGAACAAATTCACCTTGTCATGAGAATATCTTTGAAAGTGCAATCTCTTTTGTTTAGAATACAAGTGACAATTTATTACTGTATATACTTGTCTGTAAGTCTACATCTTGGGAGTTAAACTCTATGTCCAACTTATGCGTGAGATATAAAAAGATTGGTATTTTAGAAGGTCAGTCTTTCTTAAGCTTAAAAATACAACCGACTTATAGATAGACCAACTTATAGGCGAGTATATACGGTATTTATAATCTAAGATTTATATATAGGCACAAGAGCCAATGCTTATTCAGAAGACCTTTTATACTAATAGACGGGAGAAAAGATGCATGCATATTCTCTTTACATTTTATCATATGTCGGGCCATCTTTAAGAAATTGGTTGCCCTCTCCCAACCGACTAAAAATGGTACTTTTTTTACATACCGGGACGGGATATTATTAATTTTTTTATTCTCTTACCCTATTATCATATATATTGAAATTTTCTGGGAAAAAACAAATTTTTCCTCCTACCTACCAACCCAATAATTTTCCCTGAGTTGGGAGAAGGCAATCAAATATTATTTTAAAGATGGCCTCACGGCTAGAATATTATGCTTGTGTATAGTGAAATATATAGAGTTAATGAACAATATTCAAGCTCAAAAGTCCGTTAAACAACAGCGTAGGAACAGAGAAACATCAGAAATGGGATCAAGTGCCATGGAGGAGTGAGCATCCCCTACCGACTGGTCACACCTGCCATGTACATAAGAATAAGTATAAACCTGAATTTTGACCTCTGTATGCATAATAATTGACTTCAACTGTACAATCAAGCACTAAAAATTTTGACTTAAAAAATCTTCCTTAGAAACAAGGGTTTTCATATCTTATAAAAAAAATGTCTTTCTTTTCTTTCTTGTTAGCAGAAATCTTTTCCAGCAGCCTACATCAAATTAAAAAAAATAAACATAAATTAATTAACATAATGATTATTCATTAAAATGTTCAATATAATAATGTACATATGTATAGATAATAGCTAAAATATTTTTGTTTTCAGGGTATGTTTGTTTTCAGGGTAGGAAAAGTTAACAACATAATAATTTATTTGAGGTTGATATCATTCAATTTCTTAAGTTAAAGTACAGAAATACTAAGTAATATACATGTAATTATTATAAATATAAGATTTGTTAAATTGGGGAGGCGCCATAAAAATAAAGTAAAATGTATACACATTAATATAATTATATATATATATATATTATATTAAAAAAAGAAAGCTAAAGGGGCTGTATACACATTAATATAATTATATATATATATATATTATATTAAAAAAAGAAAGCTAAAGGGGCTAGGAATGGATTCTATATAAAGTTGAAAACCAAATCAAAAGGAAATTGAAATTACGGTTAATTATACCTTAAAATAATCTATATGGAAAAAGAACAGTTTCCGTGGACCAAACCAACCATCATCATCATCATCATCATGTTTGATGTAACCATCCTCAATCAAAGGCTGCAAATATAAATAGAGAAGTAGTTATAATTAACAATCTTATTTTTATTACTAATATCCTTTGAAAGGTATAAAGGTTCAACAATAATTGAATGAGAATGTTTGAACACTCATAAGTGTATTTCAATTTTATGTTACCTTCAATGTTTTTTCCTGATCCTTAGATACTTCTTGCTTATGGCTGACTGGTACAACAACATTTTCATCACACACACAGGATCTCTCTCCTGACAAATCTAAATTACATGGTACTTTCTCCTCTAGCAAATTCTCATCACAATCTGTTAATGTTTCTGCAGACAAATCTTCATCAAATACAATTGCCTTTCCTCCTGATAATTTTTCATCACCTCCAAATGAATTCTCTTCTGACAAATCCTCATCACATGATGGTGAAAACTCTTGCGACAATTTTTCATTATGTACACCTGCCTTCTTTGTCAGCAACTCTTCATTACATGCAGTTTCCTTCTCTCCTGACAATTTTTCCCCATATGGCGGTAACATCATGGACAACTGTTCATCAAATTTAGTTGCATTTACTTTGGAAAATTCCTTATCATATGGAGTTGACATATATCCTGATATCTCATCACATGCAGTCAACTTCTTTTCTGATAATTCTTCGTTGAATATCGGGGTCTTTTCAAATGACTCAATAACACACGCTGGTGACATTTCCTTAGACAAAACTTCATCAAATGCAGTTGTCTTTTCTTTGAAAAATCTCTTATCACACACACTTGACTTTTCTCTTGTCAATTCATTCCATACAGTTGACTTCTCTGTTGACATATCCTCATCACGTACTGCTGTCTTCTCTGCTGACATATCCTCATTACCTACTGGTGTGTTCTCTGCAGACTTATCCTCATCACCTACTGCTGTCTTATCCTCATTACCTACTGCTGTTTTCTCTATTGACATGTCCTCATCACGTACTGGTGTATTCTCTGCTGACTTATCCTCATCACGTACTACTGTCTTCTCTGCTGACATGTCCTCATCACGTACTGCTGTCTTCTCTGCTGACTTGTCCTCATCATGTACTGGTGTGTTCTTTGCTGACATATCCGCATCACCTACTGCTGTCTTATCCTCATCACCTACTGCTGTCTTCTCTGCTGACTTATCCTCATCACCTACTGCTGTCTTCTCTGTTGACATATCTTCCTTTGACACAGCATCATGTACTGGTGACTTCTCTGACAATTCCTCATCACAAGCAGTGTCTTTGGCTGCCAACACTATTTTATCAATTGCAATTGCCTTCACTCCTAAAGAATCTTCATTCTTCTTCTCTCCTAAAATTTTGGTATCACATTTGGAGATTTCTGTAATATTGGTTAAGTTATCACCAGACGCTTTTCTTGTATCTCTTTCAATCGTGTTGTTGGTGTTTTCAAAAGCCTGAAAAGATTTAAATAGCCTTGAGATATTGTTAGGAATACATAGTAGTTACTATTTTAGTAGTAGTTTTTATTTTATGATAGATATTTTATGAGTTTGATTTATATTAAAGGTAATTTATTTAATTCATTGTTGAAATTAAATTTGACTGTTAGTTGAGAAATTATTACATTTACAAAATATATGCAAAAAATATACAATAATCTACTGAAAGATATTTACCGGTTTCATTTTCTGGTATTTTTTCATTTGGGCCTTTTCATGCTTCCATGCTTTGTAGTGTTTAGTTTTTCTGTTTTCCATTTGTTTTCTGTAAAATGATATCAAATACACGTATTTTATAAAGTGTGCTATTACAACGAAAGAATGGAACATAAACTTTTTATGATGATGTGTTTGGGACAGTTATAACTTAATGTACCATACCTGTTGTGATTTTTGTAGCTATCTCTCCTTTCTTTCTGTTCAATTTCTTTTTCTAAGTTCTTCATCTCATTTCGCTGCTTTTGTTCCTGCTAATAAAATACAGAAGGGATATATCACCACCCATTAGTCTGGAGTGTGTATAGCGTCTTATTTTTTGAGAGAGAAATTTTCAAATTATCATTACTATACTGTAGTTGTACTAAAATATGCTACTTCAAAAATAATAATATAAAACATCAGAAAAAAATATTTGAAATATATTTACTGAAATACAAGTAACTTAGGTTCAACATGATATACATATATGTAAGATATATCTGTACCTCCGTGTGCCTTTCCGCCTCTTCAACTGCATCAGACCAGCTATAATTGAATTTAAGGATCTCTAGTTTCGTGTCCTGAAAAAAAACCATACATCTGAAAAACGGAATCATGGAAGCACAGAACATTTTACATGTAAAAAAGGAAATTGTCAGAATGTAAGACAAAATCAAGCTTTTGTTGATGAAAAAACATACGAGCTGCTTGGTCCCCATCTTTCAATTATTCTGCGACACTACACATGCTATAAACATATGCATTAATTGCTAATATTATAGATTTATATTTCTGAGTGATATAAAGGGTGACTGTGTTATTATTCAGAATCTATAAGATTTACATGGAACCGAGCTTACCACATCTGTGACAGGACTCTCCCCAAAGTCTAGAATGGCATTGTAGTCCTTGGTTTTTATTCTACAAAAAGAAAAGACATTGTCATAATTATTATTACAAAACAATAGCAATTTTAACAATCGTGCTATTTGGGTCAGATATTGTACAATACCTGTTGTGATTTTTGTTGCAATCTTTCTTCTCCTGTGCAATTTCTTTTTCTAACTTCTTCTCCATTTCTCTTTGCTGATTTTGCTCCTCCTGTTATATATAAAAAAAAACATCTTATTATCAATTTACATCACCATTAGCATTTTATATCACCATGAATTATTCGGTAGTAATATTAATAGAATAATAAAAATCAGCTGTTAATTTTTCAACTTAGGTTCAACATGATATACATATAAGTAAGATATAGCTGTACCTCCATACGTCTTTCTTCCTCTTCAACTGCATCTGACCAGCTATAATTGAATTTAAGGATCTCTAGTTTCGTGTCCTGAAAAAAATCCCACATACATTTGAAAAACAGATTCATGGAAGCACAGAGCATTTTATATGAAAAATAGGAAATTGTCGGAATGTAAGACAAAATCAAGCTTTTGTTGATTGAAAATATACATATGAGCATATAGTCCCCATCTTACATGGAAGATATTAAAAATTATTCTGCTACACTATATACATATGCATTGCTAATATAATAGATTTCTATTACTGAATGATATAAAGGCTATAACTGTGTGATTATACATATGCATTGCATGAATAACATGGAACCGAGCTTACCACATCTGTGACAGGATCCTCCCCAAAGTCTAGAATGGCATTGTAGTCCATGGTTTTTATTCTACAAATGAAAAGACATTTTCATAATTACTTAAACCTTAAAAATAAAATCATGCAAGAATTATATATAATCTAAACAACTGAGTCAAGAAATCTGCGGGACTTTACCTCGTTTTTTTTTAGTTACTTTCCGAATTTTGTTATAGTGATGACTATTACGTCACGCTAATTGTTGCGTTTTAGTAACTATGACGTCACAGCAAAATGCTGCACATTTATCAGTGACGTACAAGTCACTGCATTTATGTATTATGATAATATATATGCGGTTTTAAATATAAATCCTCTAATTGCTTTTTGATTTTAGTTTTGGAAAGGGGGAAGGTGCTAGCAGCCAATTTTAAAATCGGATAAAGTAGAAGTGATAAAGGCAATTTTGTAAATTAGAAAATCACGAAAACTTTAAGAATACGACACCTTCTCTTTTTCTGTTGTTATACTCACGAAAGAAAGTCGGCATTTAATTCAGAAATGATGAACATGTTACATCTATAAAAAAAAATATAATAAGATTTTTAAAACAATAGCAATTTTATCAATGTGCTGGTTAGGTCAGATATCGTACAATACCTTTTATGATTTTTGTTGCGATCTTTCTTCTTCTCCCCTTTAATTTCTTTTTCTAACTTATTGCATTACACTCATTGTTGCGTTTTAGCAACTATGACGTCACAGGTAGACGTATTCTCTACACGTGGCATTTTTTTCCTATTCAATTATTGAAGACGCTTCCTTTTTCTTTTCTTGAAGTTGTGATACAGAAAAAATTTCTTCTGTAACAAATTTTAGATTAATTTTATTTTAAAGTAGGAGGGGGAACTTTTATTTTTTGGATAACTGATTGTAACATACATAAAAAATTTTTCTGTCGAAAATCAGTGGGAGTAAAAAAAATATTTAAAACTACGTACAGTGATTTTGTGTTAAATTTAAAACCAACCAAACCTGTGTTTAAAGTAGTGATCTAATATGTATAGTATATAATACTAGTGTTTTGAATTAGTTGAATTTTTGGTTGTACAAATATTTTGAAATAATGCGACAGTCACTACCTGGCCATACTATTCACTAGCTAGAGTCTCACGAATTTGAATTTCCACGAATTTTCTTTCATCCTTGTATACCTCCTTTCCCATCCATCTACATCTTGAAACTTTCAATTTTATAAGGCTGTTATAAGCCTCACTTTGTTTAAGTTCTTTTTTTTTTGTTCCACGTTGAAAGTTGGGGAAATTAATTTCGGTCTATCTGTCCGTCCGTCCGTTTGTAGCTCTGTCACAGACACACACACACCCCACTTTTAATTAAAAAAAATTTAAGAGTGCATGTGTAATATCTCAAAAAAATAAAATTTCCCCGTCAAACACATATATATGACTGTAGTTCTATGCTTTTCTCACGTTTAAAGAATGACCTTATACGGTATAATAACGCGTTAATCTTTATTTTCTATTTCATGAATTTTTTTGCTGAGAGTCTAATTAATTAAATAACTTCATTCAAGATATTTAGTAATATAGAGAAAAATTATTTCCCTGTGTGAGACCACTCTCTACCATCGGCTCATATATATACATACGTGTCTGAGAGAGGAACGAACGACAACTCTGCATTGGAGATTGGTGTCATTCTCTATCCAGAGTTGTCGTTCCCGCTACGCTCCCACATTCAAGATTATCATCTTTATCAATAATTACAAGAATTAATTATTATTTTAACTTCAAATTTTCACTATTTAAAATTTGTACAAGAACCTTGTACAACGAGCGTTGACAGAGGTGTAGTGAGCGCAGCGGAAGACAACTCTGGTTAGAGAACTAAAGAGGGACACAGTTAACTCTCATTTTCACTACCATTGTAAAGTTCAATTATGGCGGATAAACAATGCGGCATGCAGTCTGGCCATCAGCGGAGAGTTTTGACACGTGTAATACCCGTATTCTTAAGGAATCACTGTCTAGTTAGTAGAACCGGTACTTAAAGTGTATGTGTCTATTTACAACAGATTCAAAAGAGCTTTATCGCGAAAATTAATCGTCGCGAACTTGTTCATCCCTGGTAACGAGCGAAGTAAAGTCGTCGCGAATAAAAGTTTGTTTACAGTATTTAGGGAGTGTACCTTCTTGAAACGCTATATTTTAAATGGCTTTTTAATGTTAGGTAATGAAAAGTATGAGCTTATACTCGTATGATGTCATAGGTTTTTGCAGAAACTGTTATTAATTTAAATTCATGCCAGATAGAACAATGACTTTTTACAAGAATGCTTTTCAATAGGTCTAATGATTAGTATTGTTAAGTAAAAGAATTTTAAAAAAAAATGTTTATTTTCTTTTTTAATCAATAATTCAATCTTTAGGCATTTTCTTTATTGTACTTCTTATGTTAATTAGTTTCCCTGGTATTCACAATTCAAAATTATTTTAGAAGTAGCAAGTATATTGGAACTTTCAGCATCAGTTATTACATAATTTTTATCATAAAATTTACAAAAAAATGTACAATTTTTTATGCTGACATATACTTCTGTGTATTTATGTCTCTTATCTAAAATAATATGGTGACCTATACACTTTTTGCAACAACCCTAATTCATTAATTGTGAAAAATGACAAGCAAAAAAACTCCACCTAGCATTTAATTTAATAATACAACAAGAAAAGTGTAAGTCTTTGTTACATGTAAATGTACTCGCTTATTCATTTTTCTGAATTTTAAACTTTTAGGCAAAACGCTCACGAGTAGGAAGGTCAAAGATATGAAAATGAAAAAACAGGTATATGTATGTAATGCAATCATGATTTGATAGCATATTTTTATGCCCCTCCATGAATATGGCCGGGGCGTATAGTGTTTCCGTCCTTCTGTCCTTCCGTCACACTTTGCATTTAGCTCTGTTCAAAGCTCAGTTTTAAAGAAACTATCCAAGATATTTTCATCAAACTTCATATGCTGATAGATATTGATGAGAGCTATGCAACTCCATTATAATCTTTTTTACCTTGACCACACTTTTCTTAAATAAGTGTTTTCCTCAGTTTTAAACATACCATTCAAGATGGTGTTATCAAACTTCACATGCTGATAGATATTGATGAGAGCTTTTCAACTGCATCCAAATTGACCTTTCCTTTGACCTTGACTTCACTAATCTTTAATTAGTATTTATCTCAATTTTAAAGATATCATTCAAGATATTTTTATCATACTTCATATGCTGTTACATATCGGTGAGAGCAATTCAACTGCATCAATGATATTGACCTTGATCTTTTACATGTATTTGACCTTGACCTCACTTTTATCAAATTGTGTTTTATTAAGTTTTAAATTGAAGAAAATCATTATAGATATTTTTATCGAACTTCATATATTGATACATATTAATGAGGAATATGCCACTGCATCAACCTTTTGACCTTGAACTTTCAAGGAATTCTACTGTATTAACATTTTTGACCTTGACCTTTCATTTGACCTTAACCTCACTTCTACCAAACTGTTTTTATGTCAGTTTTAAAGAAATCATTTATAGTATTTTTTTCCAACTCTATATGCTGAAATATAATTAGCTGCAGATCTGTAGCATTATGGTTTTATATATTTGTATTTGACCATAACGCTACAGATCCTGTAATGCAAAAAAGGTGCAATTTACGGCGCAATATTTTTTGCGCACTTTTGGGGTGAATTTCTCCACTTTCCAACATCTGTCAATTAACTATTTTTTCATACTTAATTCTAGGAACACTATTTAATCTGTATATTTTATCCATCTCTCAACCCTTTATAATCATCTTTACAAGTGATAAACTCGCTTGATTAAAATTATTTGTTAGATTGCTGAAAATTCACTTCAAGCGAGTTTATTGCCTGTAGAGACAACTATAAATGATTGGGAGGTGGATAAAATATACATATTGACTACATAATGTGTCTAGAATAAGGGAGTGAAAGGTAGTTGATTGACCAGTGCTAGAAAGAGGAGAAATTCTCCCCAAAAGTGCGCAAAAAATATTGCGCCGTAAATTGCACCTTTTTGCATTTTAGGATCTGTAGCGTTATATAACCATAACGCTACAGATCTGCAGCTAAAACATACTGAGAAGAGCTTTTAAACTGTATCAACAGTTTTTGAACTTGGTATTTCCTTTGACCTTGACCTCGTTTTAATGAAATTAATGTCAAACTTCTTATGCTTTTACATACTGATGTTAGCAATTCAATTGCATCACTTTTCTGATCAAATTTCATACACTAATACAAACTATCATGTTGCATTAATAATATACCCTTGCTGGGGCATTCATGTCCTATGGACATATTTCTAGTTTATATATTTTATAAAATAATTTGAAACATGATTTGACGGTCCTAAAGATTGTCAAAGCTGGGCGCATATACATATTGCTCAACATATGCTGATATATCTATGGAAAATAAGAGAAATACACTACACTGACATTTGTTGAAAACACTAGGAATATGTTTTTCTCTCCTGGGGGATTATACGGTTCATGTAATCTGGTGGCATTTTATTAGCTCATCTGAGCCAAAGGCTTTTCTGATCAAAATTTGTGTTTCGTTGTTGTCTTAAACTTTTTTTTCATTTTCATCTTCCTCTCAAGAACCATTTATCCTATGTCAACCAAACTTTCCACAAAGTATCCTTGCGTAAAGGGATTCAAGTTTGTTTATAAAATGAAAGGCCACATCCTCTTCTAAGGGGAGATAATAATGAATTGATGAAAAATTAATGGCATTTTTTGAAAAAAAAATTATCACTAAAACCACTGGGCCAGGAAAGATAAAACTCATGTGGAATCATCCTCAGGTATAGTGCAGATTCCAGTTTGTGTAAATTATTTCCCCCGGGGGTAGGGTGGGCCACAATAGGGTATCAAAGTT